>NW_027204597.1:10000-24392 GCF_024711535.1 Dipodomys merriami
TGAGGATCGCGGAAGGCTGATGCGGGTGAGGAGGGCATGCCGGAAGCCCAATAAGAGCAGCGGGGAGGGTCATCGGGTCGGGTCACCGGGGTGAGAGGCGAGCGAGCGAGCGAGCGGCCACCCCCCCCACGGGCGGGTGGCGCAGCCGCAAACCAGCGGGGAGGTGAGACCTTTCCGGGCACAGCCGGCACGCCAGGGAAACGAACGCGGGATCTCACCACCCCCAACTCCTGGGCGGTCCCGCGCAACGCCTGGGACACCGAGCCGGCCGACCAGCGGACCGGAAACCCCCACCGCGGCAGCGGCGGGCCCCCCCAAAAGAGGCCCGAGAGGGAAAAGGCAGCTCGCACACGCCTCAAAGACCCCGCGAGCGCCCGCGGAGCCACCCGCGCCAGCAGGGCCCCACCGCACCCATCCACACCGCCGGACACGGCACCCATCATCGACCGCCTCTTTTTCGGCCGCGTGAGCAAGGGCCCACACACACCGGGATCCTCGGCTCCGGAGGGCCAGAACCCCCCCGAGCGGCACACCACCACGGGCACGGCGGCCCCGGAACACCGCGGGGCCCGGCGCCCGGCACGGCGCCGTCGTCGCCAACGGGCGGCGGCCCACACAGACGCTCGGGAACAGCGTCGCCAGGGGCCGGAGGGGGAGGGGGACGGGACCCCCCAAAAACCCCACGGCACCCCAAGCACGAGGCCGGGAAGCCACACACCACACGCCCTCGCATCGCGACCCAGCACAGGCTCCAGGCTCCGCCACTCGACACACCGCGCGCGAGGCAGGGGCGGGGACGGATCGGGAACGTCCTCCACTCACCACACCAGACGACGGCCCGGGAGAGGCCCCGCGGGACCCTCCCCCAGCTCGGAGGGGGGAGGCGCGGGCACGCAGTTACCAACGCGGGCAGCCACTAACGCTCAAAAGCGGGACAGGGAGCGGCAGGGCCGCGGGAGCCCATCGGGGGCGGGCCCCCGCCAACCCGGCAGCGAACGCCGCCTCCCGAACGAGGATCGCTAGAGAACCTCTCCTCACTCTGAGGGTGGCCCGCACCCAACCCCGACGGGAACCCCGCCGGGACCAGCACACATCAAAGGCGTCCATCCTTCCCACCACGGGTGGCAGGGAGGGGTGGGGCGGGGGGGGGTCTGCGGCAGCAGCAACACCAACCCTGGTCGGTCGGCCTTGCCGTGCGGGGCCAGAGCAAAGTCGCGCACACGGGCGGGGAAGCCCGCACAGGCCCGGCTCGCCTCCCACTGCAACATCTCAGGTCCCCCGGTGCAACAAGAGCCAGGTGACACGGCAGGGAAGACAAGCCAGGACCAGGGCCGGCAGCTCATGCGGGGAAGCCACCCGCCCGGCGCAACAAGGGAAGAGCGCTCCTCCTCTGGGGAACCGCCTCGACCCCCCCCCAGCAGAGACGTCAATCTCTGCGATAACTTTTTTCTCACTCGCACAAGCCCCACAAACCCAAGGACGGCCGGGACACACCACGGGCAGCAGGCTGGCACAAGGCAACGGACAACGCCGGGATCGGGAACGACACCACCACTCAGCCTCAGGCACCTGAGAGAACCGACCGGGAGCGTTCCGGGAGCACCGCAAGAGGGCAGAGCGCGAGGCGCGGCTTTTCACACCACACAGCACGGGCAAGCACGGAGCACCGACCCTCCCTCTCCGCGGAGAGAGCCGACCCCCGTGCCGATAACGAGTCACGGGAAGAGAGGAGCAAGATCAGGGGCGCCCCCCCTCCTCCAGCGTGTACAAGTCCCCGACCTCACGGCGAGGGCAGGGAGAGCGCAGCCGGACCCGGTTGCCGCACCCCTGCCTCCCCGCACACCACCGGCGCCGGCACGGTGGGACGGTGAGGGCAGGGGCCCACGGGCAGAACGAGAAGAGCGGTCCCATTCGCCATGAATGTCCGTCCCTCGCCTGGCGCAGCTTAGGCCCGGGCCCGAAGGAGATCGCAACGTCACCACATCAATCACACCGAGGGGGCGGAGAAGACAGCCACACGGCACTCGGGAGGCGGTGGGGCCCAGGAAGCTCGGCTCCCGAGAGGGCCAACAGCCTGGGATAAAAGCGTAGCCAGGACAGACAACCTTTCGTGAGTAACGAGCGAGGTAAAAGGAAAAAAAAAAAAAAAAAAGAAAAAAAAGAAAAAAAAACTTAAAAAAATAAAAAAATAAAAAAAGTACCACGGGCTTCAGCGTCCCTGGCGCTCGGGATTACCAGGACACCTCCACCGGGCACAGAGCCGAAAGAAGCTAGAGAGGAAAAAAAGAAAAAGAAAAAGAACCACGGACAGCGCTCGGGAGTAGCGCAGGTCAGCGGCCGACCAGGCCCGCCATCGGGAAGCGGCAGGTCGGGGGAGTTGGAGCTAGGGGCGATAGGGGGGAAAAAAAAAAAAAAAAAAAAGCCACGGAGGTCGGACGAGCACGACGGCAGGACGGGGATGCCGCACACGCACAGGCAAGGCAAGGCAGGACTCGCCCCCCGCCTTTTCCTCCTCAAGCCGGCCACGGCGAGGGAAGCACACCGCGCGGGCCTACCTATGCACCCCAGGCAACCAACCACTCTCCTCCTCGGCGTGCCGAGGCAAGGGCCAGAATCCGGCACCGGGAGCGGGGGAGAGATCAAGGACGACGGGACTCACTCAGCCACCAACCAACCACCACCACCACCACCACCACCACCACACCCACGAGCCACCACAGGGGCAAGGCCTGCTCAGGGCAGCGGGAGCCCGGGGTGCGGGGGGAAGGGCAGGGGGACCCGGACCGGGAAGAGACGGGAAAGGCCCGGCACACAGCATCCGAGAGAGCCCCAAAAGACCCGCTGACAGCCACCGGGACACAGCATGCCAGCACCCTCCTGCAGGTACAAAATCCTCACGTCACCACGCCAAAACCAGCTGGTCACGCAGGGGCGACAACTCGCTGGCGACAGGGACCTCTCGGAAACCACATCGGGGACACCTGTCCCCAACACGTCCCCAACAGAGCCAGACACGGAACTCTCAGGGACAGCTGGTCGACCACATAAGGCGAAGACAGACGAAGAGAGAGGGCGGGAGCGGGGTCAGGGGACGCACCCGCCCCACTACCCCGGGTGCGCACGGGCTCACGGCACGAGCGGCACGGGGAGCCTTCCCCCGGCAGACGCGAGGCACCCACTCCGAGAGGCACCCAGCCACCACACCCACACCGCGCGGGGTCGGTGGTGAGCGCCCTGCCGCCAGCACGCACACACGCGGGACTCCCGGGCTCGGGTCCCCGACTCCCGAGGTGCTCCCTCCACCTCGACTTTTCCCCTACGCAGGGCCCACCGGGCAAGTCCCCGCCATCGCGCACACCGCAGACGGTAGGTAGGTAGGTCCCGGCCCCGAGGCTCGCCTCGGCCGTGCCCACGGCTCCTCGCGCCGGAGAAGTCTGTCCTCCGGCCTCCGGGGCCGTGGAGAAGGCCGTGGAGGAAGGCCACACGGGGCCGGCGACCCAGGCCCTCGCGCCCGGCACGCGCCAAGCGCTCACTCGGAGGTGACTCCGACGACCATCCTATGTCGGGGAGGGGCGGGGTGTAGGTCCCGGCCCCGAGGCTCGCCTCGGCCGTGCCCACGGCTCCTCCCGCCGCAGAGGTCTGGCCTCTGGCCTCCGGGGCCATGGAGGGAGACCACACGGGGCCGGCGACCCAGGCCCTCGCGCCCGGCACGCGCCAAGCGCTCACTCGGAGGTGACTCCGACGACCATCCTATGTCGGGGAGGGGGGGGGTGTAGGTCCCGGCCCCGAGGCTCGCCTCGGCCGTGCCCACGGCTCCTCCCGCCGCAGAGGTCTGTCCTCCGGCCTCCGGGGCCGTGGAGGGAGACCACACGGGGCCGGCGACCCAGGCCCTCGCGCCCGGCACGCGCCAAGCGCTCACTCGGAGGTGACTCCGGGGAGGGGGGGTGGTCCGAGTCCGGGCCGGGACCGGCCCCACCACCTAGCGGCTCACCCGGGGACCCTTTCCCCCGACTCCCGAGACGTCCCTCGTACTCTCCTTCTTTCGCCCTCAAAGACCAGAGTCCAGGGAGGGGAGGAGGACAAGGCGTCGGGCCCAGACAGAACTACGGGAGGGGAGGAGGACAAGGCGTCGGGCCCAGACAGAACTACTGGTCGACCCGACCAAGCCGCCACCCCCGGCACAGACCGGGCACGGAAGAGAGAGCGGCGACTCACGGCCCCACCCCGCGCTCGCCTGCGGGCGCAAAGTCCGACAGAACAGCCGCCCCGGCGCCACAGCGACACCACGGCGACAGTCGCGCCCGGCACCCGGTAGAGGCCGGGCCTCCGCCCGGCTCGCTGCCGCCAGACCTCCTCCTTCACTCGCTCGCTCGGCTGAGAACGAGGGGACTGTCATATCAAGGCGGACGCCAGGGGGAGCACGACAACCGCCTTCCAACGACCGACTCCACCGAGCCGCCGTACCCCGGATCGGCGCGCGCCGGCCGGCTCTGAGCTCCGGAGACACAGAACACGGAAACGAATCGCCTCACTCCCCACCGCCACGCACCGAGAGGCACAACCTAGGTCAGGACCTGCAGCCGGGTCCTCTCTGCGACCTCACGAACGACACCAGAGCCACCAGAGACCTAGACCGAGATCGAGCCGCCGCCGCCGCCGCCGCCGCCAGCGACCAAAGTGAAACCAGGAACCAGGACGGGAGTCGCCCGAACGGAGCGGCCCGAACCCGAGAACCGGGAAGCCGGGATCGGTCCCAAGCAGGAAGGGGCGGCAAAGACGGCAGGCCTGCACCACGAGAGAAAACGAACCGGCCACCCGCACGACCTCCGCCGCCCGTGGCAAGACCCCCACCCCCACCCAACATGGCCAGAAAAGGGCAAGTGAGCGCTCGTCCCACCGTCTGCCCGCCCGTCTTTTTTTTTTTTTTGGGGGGGGGTGTTTGTACGTTTTGTTTTCTTTTTCCCCCAGATGGAAACCAGAAAGAAACAACAACAACAACAACAACAACAACAACAACAACAACAACAACAACAACAACAACAAAAAACTCCCAAAGATGGGTCGGCTCCAGCAAGAGACGAGCCCTCGGGAGGCACCCCGCTCACTTGTGAAAGTCCGCCGCCCGCCCGCCCCACAACACGCTCCCTCCCCCCGCCCCCACCCGCCCCCCCCCCTCACAGGCAGGGAAAGGGCAGGGGGAAGGCCAGAGAGAGGTTTCTTCTAACACAGAGAGGGTAGGTACACGTCACGCACACAGGTCTGGAAACCCACGGTGACAGCGCCATGGGAAGCGTGAGTCCACTCACCCATCACTAAATGACAGGAAAGCCAAACGAGAGCCGCTGGCTGGGCAGAAAAGGCCTTTGACAAAATTCAACATTCATTCATGCTAAAAGCTCTGGAGAAAATAGGAATAGAAGGAACATTTCTAAAAACAATAAAAGCCATTTATGACAGACCAATAGCCAATATTATACTTAATGGGGAAAAGCTACAACCAATTCTCCTAAAATCAGGAACAAGGCAAGGATGCCCACTGTCTCCACTCCTCTTCAATATAGTCCTAGAACCCTTAGCCAGGGCAATAAGGCAAGAAAAAGACATTAAAGGGATCCGCATAGGAAAAGAAGAAGTTAAACTATCCCTTTTTGCAGACGACATGATTCTATACCTCCAAGATCCCAAAAACTCCATCCCCAAACTCTTAGAAATCATAAATCACTTTGGCAAAATAGCAGGATACAAAATAAACCCACAAAAATCAGTTGCCTTCCTATACACTGATAATGTACAGGAAGAGAGGGAAATAAAGGGAGCAACCCCATTCACAATAACCTCCCGAAAAATAAAATATTTAGGAATTAACCTAACCAAAGATGTAAAAGAACTATTTAATGAGAACTATAAAAAGTTAAAGAAAGAAATTGCAGAAGACACTAGGAAATGGAAAGACCTCCCATGCTCCTGGATAGGCCGACTTAATATAGTAAAGATGGTAATACTTCCAAAACTAATATACAAATTCAACGCAATTCCTATTAAAATCCCAATGACGTACATCACTGAAATACAGAAAACAGTCCAAAAATTCATATGGAACAACAAAAGACCTAGAATAGCCAAAACAATTCTAGGGGATAAAGACAATATGGGAGGGCTATCCATGCCGAACTTCAAACTCTACTACAGAGCTATAATAACAAAGACAGCATGGTACTGGCACAAAAACAGACCCGAAGACCAATGGAACAGAATAGAAGATCCAGAAATAAATCCACAGGCCTACAGCCAGCTGATATTCGACAAAGGAGCCAAAGACATACAATGGAAGAAACACAGCCTCTTCAACCGCTGGTACTGGGAAAACTGGGCAGCCACATGCAGAAAACTAAAAGTGGACCCCAGCCTATCACCATGCACCAACATCAACTCAAAATGGATTAAAGACCTTAACATTAAACCTGAATCTCTGAAACTACTGCAGGACAGAGTAGGAGAGACACTTGAACTAATAGGCACAGGAAGGAACTTCCTGAACAGAGTCCCAGGGTCACAACAAATTGGAGAGAGACTCGACAAATGGGACTACCTTAAAATAAAAAAAAATTTAAAAAAAAAAAAAAAACAGCTAGCCTTTTCTAATAGGCTCTGCCACTCTCTCTGGAGCAGGATTCGGGGCATGAGGCGATGAATCTGAACCCGACACACAGGTGTTGGAGGGTAGAGGCATCTTCACTCACATGCCTGTGGTGGAGGACCTGGACCCGAGTGTGGCGGTGCACAGTGGGTGTGGGTGTGTGTGTCTGTGACTCTGTGTGTGTGTGTCTGTGACTCTGTGTGTGTGTGTGTGTGTGTGTGTGTGTGTGTGTGTGTGTGTGTGTGTGTGTGCGCGGGGCTGGGGGGAGGGCAGGTAGGGAACCCTAGGAGGAAAGACAGGGAGAGACAGACGAGGGGCCCCGGCCCAAACAGAGTGGGGGGGTCAGAGGGGCGATCCTATCTCCCGGGGGGGGGGGTGAAGCATGGTTAGAACCCACAGGCCCGGCGGGCGTACTTCTCTTTGGAGTTCGCACTGGGAACATATGCGGGCAGAAGCGCCCCAGCACACACATCGCATCGCAGACGGGTAGAGAGGCAGAGCCAGGGGGTCAGGCATGGTAAACACTCTATTCCGTCAACACACACACACACACACACACACACACACACACACACACACACACACACACACACACACACACACACACACACACACACACACACACCCCTTAGGGTGTGTGTACAATATCCACAAGGTAAAAGTTTATTCATCCATTCCCCAAAGAAGAAGAAGAAGATTATGTCAGTTACAGGGAAGTAGATGGATGGACTGATGGACTAGGAGCGGGGGGGGGGGGGGGGCAGAGGGGGGGGGTGCCGGCGGCGGCGGAGAAGAACCTAGAACAGGTGATGCCAGGGGAAGACAGACCGGCGGAGAGACAGACAGACCGACCAACCAACGGCACCTGTTTTCTCTCCTACATGGATGCTAGACCTAAACTATAACTGGACATGGTAAGCTACACAGCACTCCGGGCAAACAGAGTGTGTGTGTGTCCCCGTGTGTGTGACACACATACTGTCCTTTTGTCAGAAGGTGTAACTTCTCTGAGCATTTAAGATATTGCAGAGAAGACACAAGACGTAATATCCGTAAGTGGCACGACTGTGAACGTATTATAACAACCGGACGTGTGAGGACCAAAGCTGGAATTAGGAGGACAGAAATGTACCTGTCCTCACGCTTTGGGTCATGATCACAAGTACATTTGGTTTAGGATCTTTCAAAACACATCGATGTATCCTTCTGGACACGATGGTCTAGGACCACACTAGTCAATAGCCACTTCAAAGCCAGATCCGCGGTTGGATACGTTTCAATTGGCTTATATTGCATCCTCCAATATTTTTCTCTTCTTTTTATTCTACCTTCTCACTAAAGATCCAGTGGTATAAAGCTACTTTTATTCTCTTAATATTCCATAACTGAAGTGATCTGCTTTGTTTTGCAGCTTTCTCAGCTTAATTCACTGAGGCCTATTTAGTCACACATGATGAGAGGTCCAGAAACATCTTTGGGGCCACGGATGGCTTTTGTAAAGTCCATTTGGGGAAATAGCAAATATAATCTACCATGTCCTAAAATGTAACAGATTATCTCTATGGGGCCGATAGAAATATCCAGATGTGCCCTGTCAACAGCCAGTTATTTTAATTTACTTAAGGGAAATCAAGTGAATAAAAGTCTATATAGTTCAAGAAATTGTATTCTGATACCTATATAAAAAGTTTACCTGAGTGGGTGAGGACATTTGCATGAAATTTCACCTAGGGCAGCACTTGATATTTATAACTCTCCCTAAACTATTGCATTGCCTGTTTTCCATTTTCTTGGCACTCCTTTAGAAATGTTCCCGTCTCAATCTTTCACCCACTGCAGCCGTGGGACCCTTTTTCATAATACGGACGTAAAGACATTTGTGGTACCGTATATAAATTACAACCGTAGGGGCTGGGAAGGTGGCTCAGTGGTAGAGTGCTTGCCTTGCATGCCTGAGGCCCTGGGTTCGATTCCTCAGCACCACATTAAGCAAAAAGAAAAAAGCCGGAAGTGGCGCTGTGGCTCAAGTGGTAGAGCGCTAGCCTTGAGCTGAAGAGCTGAGGGACAGCGCCCAGGCCCAGAGTTCAGGCCCCACGACCGGATCCAAAAAAAAAAAAAAAAAAAATTACAACCGTAAATAAACTGGTACAGTTTGCTCGTAAGACATAATATCCAAACGAATTCCGTGTCCAGAAAATAACGAAAAAAAACACCCCCTGCGGGCCCCCCTCCCCCTCCGCTCGGCCCTCCCTTCAAGAACATTTCCTTGTTTGCTGTTGTTTCGTTTTGTTTCGTTGTAAATAAATAAAGCCGCAGAAGAGAGCCGGCGATACCTCATCGCTACTCTCGCGAGAGTCTCTCGGACTCTCGCGAGAGTCGCCAGCCCCCGCCATCAGCACCGAATCATTCCCTGTCACTCCACACGGTGTCCAGTAGGTGGCACCCCAAAACAAGGAAAAAGAACGTCAGGCCCAAGATCGATCAAGACACTTAGGAAGGTCTTGTGAGGAAGGAACACCTCCCCCTACACACACACACACACACACACACACACACACACACACACACACACACACACACACACACACACACACACACACACACACACACACACACACACACACACACACCCCAGCACATCCCCGCCCACACAGGTCATGAATGGCAAACCCCTATGGCACAGAGAGACAGACAGACAAAACACATGGGGTGTGGAGAGAGACCGGAAATCAAAAACAAAAACAAAAACAAAAAACATTTTCCTGGCTTGACCTATGAATGGGCCTGGGCTGGCATTCTGTCCTCTGGGCCCTACAGTCAATCCATGGCGGTCGCTCCTCTCTCCTCATCACTGTAATCCTATCTGATATTTGCCAGAGCCGAACGTGCAGTGGGGACACTTTGGTTCATCGATCTAAACTAGGGCCCGGGGCGGAGGGGGTGGTGGTGGTGGAGGGGAAGCCTAGGAAGTCTGTTGCTATAGTTGGTGGCGGCGGCGGTGGTGGTGGCGGCAGTGCAAAGTGTGTGTGGGGGGAGGGGGGGAGGTAGATCACATGCTGCCATACGTGCCTGTGCCTGTGTGGTAGGAAACAGCAGCAAAGATCAAGGGGTGCAGGGTGTGTGTGTGCACGCCCCAGTCAGTCCTGGGGCTTGAACTCAGAGCCTGAGTGCTGTCCCTTGGCTCTTGTGCTCAAGACTGGCACTCTGGGGCTGGGAAGGTGGCTCAGTGGTAGAGCGCTTGCCTTGCATGCGTGAGGCCCTGGATTCGATTCCTCAGCACCACATAAGCAGAAAAAAAGCCGGAAGTGGCATTGTGGCTCAAGTGGTAGAATGCTAGCCTTAACCTGAAGAGATGAGGGACAGCGCCCAGGCCCAGAGTTCAGGCCCCACGACCGGACCCCCCCCCCGCCCCCGCGCCAAAAAAAAAAAAAAAGAGACTGGCAGTCTGCCATTTGAGCCAAAACTCCACTTCTGGCCTTTGGGTTGCTTAATTGAAGACATGAGGCTCACCAAAGTGCAATGCCTATATACCTCTGATCATATAACAAGAAGTCTTCCCCTTTCTTTGTGTTTGTTATCATCGATGTTATTTTGTTTTCTCTTCTCCCCCCCCCCCCCATTGTTTCTTCCTTCATCTATTTCCGGGAGGGGCAAGAAATGGAGGGACCCAGGATGAAGAAGTGCAACAGTGGCACTCACTAGACACTATGTTGACACACAACCTGTGGGTGGGGAACAAACAGAACTTGAGGGAGGGAAAACCTGTGAGAGAGCCAGGGAAGGGGTGACATTGTCCAAAAAAAAAAAGTACTCTTTTTTAGGGGGTGGGGGGAGATGGGAGGGCAGGAATGGAAACAAAGGAGGAGGCAACAATGCTTGATAAGAAATGTACTCATTTCCTTGCTCGTGTCATTGTAACCACTCTGTAAGTATTTTCACATTTAACACAACTCATTAGCCGGGCGCCGGTGGCTCTCGCCTGTAATCCTAGCTACTCAGAAGGCTGAGAGCTGAGGATCACGGTTCAAAGCCAGCCCGGGCAGGATAGCGCCCAAGCCCAGAGTTCAAGCCCAACGACAAAAAAAAAAAAAACAAAAAAAAACAAAAACTTATTAATTAAAAAAAAAATGTACTCTTCCTACCTCACTTATGTAATGTAATCTTTCCTATCCTTTTTTTTTTTTTTTTTTTTTTTTTTTTTTGTCAGTGGTGGGTCTTAAACTCTGGGCCTGGGCGCTGTCCCTAAACTCTTCAGCTCAAAGCGAGTGCTCTACCGCTTGAGCCACAACACCACTTCCGATTTTCTAGTGCCTCATTGGAGATAAGAGTCTGGTGACTTTCCTGCCCTGCCTGGCTTTGAACCGTGATCCTCAGCTCTCAGCCTCCTGAGCAGCTAGGATTACAGACGCGAGCCACCGGTGTGGGCTGGCATACTGTAACCGTTCTGTATGTCACCATTTCCCTAACAATTTGTAAAAAATCAAAGGAGAGAGGGAGGGGGAGATAACAACCCCTCACGCCTGAGAAGTGAAACCCAACGGGCTTCTAACCGATCTGAGATTCTTTGAAGGTTTTTGCGATGTTAATCACAATCACAAACACAGACGGACAGTTTCTCCAGTCACTCCTTAAGAGGAACGGGGAACAGGGACAGGGAGAAGAGAGGCAGATCCTGGCCTGACCTAGGCGGGAAGATGGAGGGGAGACAAGACTCCTGAACTCCTTTTTCCCCTCACTCTCCTCCGTCCAGAGGGTGGGAGCTTAGGGGTCGGCCACGGGGACATCCCACGGTCACAGTCATGCCTCCCGGAGGGGCAGAGGGCAGAGCACAGGCAAGCATGCCAGCTTCCCCGCCCGCCCCTCCCATTCTGTCCCTGGCGGGCTTGGGCGGGAGGCATACTAGTGGCAGCGGGCGGGTGGAAGTAGTCTGACAACTCCAGCTTGCAGGAAGTCAGTGGCTGCTGGTGGTAGGCAGGGAGGGTCCCAGCAGAAAAAGACCAGAGAGAGCGCGCGCGCGCAGACTTTTCCTGCCCAAGGGCAAAAGAGGCCACTTTTGTAAAGACGGGGAGGGGGAGGGGAGGCTGATTCACTCACCCCCACCCCACCCCGCGCGCTAATGAAGTTACAGGAGCTGAGGGCTGGCCGCCCCACCCCCCACCCCGCCGGGGTGTTTCGCAGAGGACGCAGGGCGGGTCGGGGGTGGGGGTGGGGTGGGCTGGTTTAAGCCTGGAGCCCCAGTCAACTCAGGAACTCCAGGCAACGTTCCTTTGTCTTGTAAATGTCGTCATGGCAACGACTTAAGCGCCCTGGCGGAGGGGGGAGGGTGGGGGGGGGAGGAGAAAGAAGAAGAAACAAACACGCCCACCCCAGCAGGCCTGCCTGAGTTGAGGCCTTGAATTTCAACCTCAGTAGGGCCACTAAACTAATAAAAATCGTTGTAAGAAACTGTTGACGGAGGACCCTCGGGATAGGATGATTAGGCTGTGTACCCGTGAGGCGAGGTGGCCGTGTGTTCCAGCTTCGTGCCAAGAGGTTGCCTTATCTCGGCCTATCTTCCTTCCCAGAATTGAACACAGAGGCAAGCAGGATAATTTCCAGGGGGAAATGAGGCCTGGGAAAGCACCACCAGGAATTCAGAGACAAGACAGCCGGACAGCTTCCTAATGAATGGCTCCACACATCCTATTTTCTTCACTTTTCAGTCCCTCATAAACGAACAGTTATTAGGAAAGAAAACTAATAGGTGGGGGTGGGTGGTGGAAGGGAAAAGAGCAGCTCCCTTCCTCTGAGCTTTTGCCCAAACAATGAGTATACTGTGAGAAAGGAGCCAAGAGTTTCCTCAAAGAAAGGAGGAAACTTACACCGGGGAGGGAAGTAAATTTTAAAAAGAAACAGAGCATGGGTCAAAGCACCACCCCTCCCCCCCCCCCCCCCATGCATGCATGGGAAACCAACAGAATCATCTCTTAAACCCTACTACAGGCTCAAGGTAGAGAGTTTACTTTGTTTCTTTTTCCTCTGTGTGTTTTCAAGGTTTCACTTTCATTTCTGGGCACATAACCATTGGGCCTTGCCTCGGTGGGTGTTTCTCCCCCTAAAAGTATCTATCCTGTCTTTTGGGTCTTACTGTGTGTGAGTGTGTGAGTGTGTGAGTGAGCGAGTGAGTGAGTGAGTGAGTGAGTGAGTGAGTGAGGCAGCCAGGCAGCCAGGCAGCCAGGCAGCCAGGCAGCCAGGCAGCCAGCCAAGCAGCCAGCCAAGCAGCCAGCCAGGCAGTCAGTCCAGAGATCTAATGTCTCCCCTATTTTAAACGTACCTTTTGCATATGTGAGAGAAAACACACGAAACTGGTTTTCTATAGGAACATATATGTGAATACATTCACCATGGAGTGAAAAGATAGAGTCGCTTCCAAATGATATGTACAGCAGAACACCAACACATCGAGATGACTTCTGCAAGAAGCCAAGGCCCACTTTTGAAATCCCATAATGAGGAAGCCTCAGTCAGTGGCCTGGTTTGAGTCCAGGCCTCCACTTAAAAACGACCTTTACTTTGTGTTTTTATTTTTCCCTGTTTTCTTTTCCTTTCTATGACCTCTCCCCCCAACGCCCCAACCCCTTCCCTCCATAGGTCTCTCTTTCTCCTTTTCTTTCTCTGTAGTTTGAGCCCGAGAGTTACTTAATTCTCGAACTTCTGGGTTTTCCTTAGATCTGGTAACCTGTTGGACATAAAAATTTGGGAAAGCCTCAAAACAGTCACCCCCACCCCACGAAAAATAATCATGCTTGTCGCCAAAAGCTGTTAAATGAGAAAACAGTGGTCAAGTGAAGCAAATGAAGGCTGTAATAGCAACCATGTTTCTAGACTACTGTACCAAGTTTTTTTTTAAATATATATTTTTTAAATATATTTTTATTGTGAAAATACTGTACAGAGGGGTTACAATTACATGGGTAAGATAATGAGCACATTTCTTATAAGCATTGTAGCCTCCTGCTTTTTTTCCCCTTCCCATCCCTTCGTATCCTCCCCCCCCCCCCCCCGCCGTCCCCCCACCAAAGTTGTAAAGTTCGTTTTTCGACATAACGACTTGTATATCTCATTGTTTCAATGGGTCCTCCTGTAACCCTGTTTTAACAATTTGTTTTTTCCCTTCCCCTCCACATATATCAACACCAGGATTTTTTTTTTTATTAAGCAAAACAACTCAGTTATTCAGCTGTGAGTATGTCCATACAAACAAGATGCAGGAGCCTTCCATGCTGGACTGGCCAAAAAAGGGGGGAGAGCTAGGAAGGTGGCTTAGTGGTAGAGTGCTCGCTCCCCTTGCAAGCATGAGGCCCTGGGTTCGATTCCTCAGCACTATATAAACAGAAAAGGGGAGCAGTGGCACCCTGTGGCTCAAGTGGCAGAACAGTAGTGAGCCTTCAGATGAAGAGCAGAGAGACAGCACCCAGACCCAGAGTCCAAGCCTCACACCCGACGACAAAAAAACTGAAAATAATAAATATATATATGTTTGTATCACACTACATATAAGCATAGATAGATATATATGTATGTATGTGTATAAATATATGTGTATATGTATGTATATGCATGTGTGTGTCTGTGTGTGTGTGTCTGGAGAGAGAGAGAGAGAGAGAGAGAGAGAGAGAGAGAGAGAGAGAGAGAGAGAGAGAGAGAGAGAGAGAGAAAGCCAGAAGTGGTGATGTGGTTCAAATGATACAGTGCTAGACGTGAGCAAAAGAAGTT
>NW_027204598.1:0-24390 GCF_024711535.1 Dipodomys merriami
TCATGGCACTGATCATTTTTCTGTCAATATGATTAAAATACCTGCAAAGAAAATTTCGGAGGAGGAAATTATTATATTTACTCATGGTTTAAGAGAACAGTTTAAGGGCTGGGAAGTTGGCTCAGTGGTAGAGTGCTTGCCTTGCATGCCTGAGGCCCTGGGTTCAATTCCTCAGCACCACATAAGCAAAAAAGAAAAAAAAAACGGAAGTGGCGCTGTGACTCAAGTGGTAGAGCGCTAGCCTTGAGCTGAAGAGCTGAGGGACAGTGCCCAGGCCCAGAGTACAGGCCCCACGACCGGACCCCCCCCCAAAAAAAAGAGAACACAGTTTAAGATCAGATGTCTTCATTGATTTTAATTATATTTTTATTATCTTAACTAGTTGTACAAGGGAATTTCTATTCAATAAATCATGTTTTTTAGTATAATGGCTCTTTATATAACTTTTCCCTACCCTTCTAAACCTCACCACACTTTAATTTTTTCTAGTTTCATACTATCTGCATTGAATATTATGTCTTCACGTTCTTCCTCCATAATTCTCTTTATTCCTTCCCTTTGACTTCTCCTTGCATCTTCCAACTGATAGTTTCCTGGTATTCATTTTGTTGGATTAAAAGTTCAATTTTATAAAAAAAAAATAACATCTTCTAAATACTCCTCTACTAGCCGGGCACTGGTGGCTCACGCCTGTAATCCTAGCTACTCAGGAGTCTGAGATCTGAGGATCGCGGTTCAAAGCCAGCCCGGGCAGGAAAGACTGTGAGACTCCTATCTCCGATAAACCACCAGAAAACCGGAAGTGGCGCTGTAGCTCAAGTGGTAGAGCGCTCGCCTTGAGCTGAAGAGCTGAGGGACAGCGCCCAGGCCCAGAGTTCAAGCCCCACGACCGACAAAAAAAAAAAAAATACTCCTCTACAAATAGCATGATTTGGTTAATATTGCTGTGTAAACTTGTATAAAGTTCTAGCTTCCAAATATGAGACAGAACATGGGTACTTTGTGTGTCTGGCTATGACTTCGTTTACTTAACATATTTTTAGATCTATCCATTTCTTTCCAAAAACGTAACAGTCTTCATAATGGATAGGTACAATCCACATATGTATATATGACACTCTTTTGCCAACCATCTCTCCACCAAAGGGCATCTGGGCTGTTTTCATAACTTGGCTGCAGTGAATAGTGCAGTAGTAAACATCGTTGTGAAAGTGATTTTACAGTAACCTTTTGGAAGAATTCATCACTATCTTTCTGGGAGCAATCCTCTAGCCAGTTTTCCAGAATAAGCACATCCTTCCCTTCATCTCCATCACAATGTACAGAAAGCCCTCAAAAACACACTACCCCATACAGGTCTCAATAAGCTAAAACCACACTGTGTCCATATTCTTTCAATACATTTTTAATAATTACATATAATATAGTGAGAACCTTCTATGTACTTTCCTAATGTGGGAATGAGGGACATAACAACACAGTAAAAATAAGAAATATGCAATTAATTAGTTATTGTCATATTTAAATTCTTTTTCAGCTCTAACTCATAGCCTCACTTACTATTAATTTAATCTTTATTTGATTACTTCATCTATCCCCTAAATTATAACAGGTAAGTTAAATACAAAGGTAAAAAGTGTTGTTTGATTTTGACACTCATGTGTGAGGATGCACAATATGGGCAAATAGATGGATTGGAATTAATAGCAATTATCCATTTTGTGAAAGAAGAGATGTTTTTCCCAAACTGATTCTCACAATTCATGTTCTAATCAACAAAAAGAAACGTGTAACAATTCACTTTGTATTAACTTTTGTTTCCATTTTATTTTTATAATGAATGATGATTTCATAAATCTACTGTAGATGCAAAAATATGTTAATATATTTCTAAATGTATGCATTGATCTATACATACACACGTATATTACACAGGTTACAATGATAATTTATAACTTCTGTAACTATTCAATTTACTAAATTATGAAAACCATCGACGCATCATGCCTGGAATCCTGGTTATTCAGGAGGCTGAGATCTGGTGATCATGGTTTGAAGCCATCCTGGGCAGAAAAGTACATGAGCCTCTTATCTCCAAACAACTAACAGAAAATCAGAATTGGAACTGTGGCTCAAAGTATTAGAGTGGTAGCCTTGAGAGAAAAAGCTCAGGGACATCACTCAGGTTCTTAGTTCAAGAACTACAATCTACTCAAAAAATCTATTTAATTTACACTGGTGTAAGTAGAGTATTTCCATCACCCAAAGGCACATCCATGTTCATTTGCAAGGTACCACTAAACATTATCAAAGGAGAATTGGAACGTGGGTTCATTCTATCTCTCTAATGGATTTTTCTCCACTAAAATACTCAAGTGTTACAATTGTTCTAATTATTTAAAATCATAGCTTTTGTCTTTAATACCCCTAACATTAGAGTCTGAATTGAGTGTTTTGTTCCCTTCAAATAGGTGTTCTAACCACTTTGTCATGCCCCCAGCCCTAAGTTATCCTGATTATTTTTCAGCTAGAAACTGGCATCATATTTGTGTATGAACTTGGCCTCAGTCCACTTGATGTTATTCTTCCTGGCATTTAGAATAACAGGTGCATGGCATTGTGTACAGGACTTTCTGTTCAGTCTGGCTTTAGCCACTATCCTCACAACAGTGCACTCCCATGTAGTCACGAATTTCATTAATTGTCATAGTTGATTTTTTTTAAATCTTTGCATTTCCTGCAGGTTCTTGAGTACTGAATTAGTTTGTGTATTCTTGGGTTGTTTTGTTTCATTTGAATCTATGTGTTGAGTTGTTCCTCACTTTTCCTTTTGTTTCTTTCCCTCAAGTTCTTACCTAAAGTGCTGAGAAACCAATTCTTCTTTCTCAAGATAGTCAGGGTGAACATTATTTATTCCAAAGCAATTTCAGTATCTATGAATGGTATACACATGCTAAGTGCTGAGAAGGGTGTTTTTATTTTCATGGCAGTCTTTGTCATACACAGACAGATCATGAAATATATGAAGAAATTAAAACTACAGATGAATGTCAGGAGGAGAATAA
Source organism: Dipodomys merriami (assembly GCF_024711535.1). Taxonomy (NCBI): domain Eukaryota; kingdom Metazoa; phylum Chordata; class Mammalia; order Rodentia; family Heteromyidae; genus Dipodomys; species Dipodomys merriami. The sequence continues at coordinate 3,066 of NW_027204598.1, forward strand.
GCTATTATTAATTGTTTGACAGAGGTTTCTCTTCTAGTGAAAGAAATATATTGCTTGATACAGGATTTCACAAAATCATATTGCTAGGAGGAACCTAAACAATAATCTAATACTACAGACTTGAGAGTGAAGAATTGACTTCCTGAATAATTTACTTTTGGGTCAAATAAAAGCAGGCAACCAAAAAGAGAGTAGGTTTTAGAGAAACATGATGAATTTTATGTAAACAGGTCCTTAGCTGATTTTGTTAATTTGTGAACTAATACAGGGAAATAAAGTACAGCAAGGTAAAAAATAAAGAACTTCACATTGAAATACTCATTTGAGTTTGTGTACACGCACATGTGCATATGCTCATGCATGCATTCATCATTATTGAGTCTTGATAGTGCCTTGGAATTATTCCTCAGCTTCTGTGCCCAAGGATAGTGGTCTACTACTTCAGCCACTGCTAAAATTCTGGTTCATTTTTTTTAGATAATCGCTTGTATTTTCATGATTGAACAGTGGTCTTCAGATCTCAGACTCCAGAATAGCTAGCTAAGCTTATTCAGCCTCTGAGTATCTAGTTAAAATTCTGCTTGTCCTCTATGCTTCACTGCTCTTTTAATTTTTTTTCCTGAGGTATTTACAAGCCTAAGTAATATATATATATATATATATATATATATATATATATATATATATATGTCTAGTTGCTTTAAAATATTCTTACTGCTTGGCACCAGGGGATCCCATGTGTACTCTTAACTACTTAGGAGGCTTGAGAACAGAACCCAAGCCAAAAGTTTAGTGGACTTATTCTCAATCTATCTCTGGGTGAATTGGATGATTTCTACCATCCTGCACTATCTAGAGACTAAGTTGAAAGGATTGTGGATCCAGGCCAGTCAATGTAGCAAGCTAGACAAGTTGGTGTACAATTATGATGTCATTGATGATGGGAAGGCTAAAATGACAGATCATGTGCATGTTCTTGTGGAAAGGGAACGCCTACCCTAAAATTAACCACTGATATGACGCCGACCTGCAAGAACAGTATACCCCAAGTTGAAATCCCCACATTTTCCCACAACCAAAATAAGTATATACATTAACATCCAAAAACTTAATACAATCTGTTCTTTGCTCTAATAGCTTTATCTGATTATCATATGATGTGACAGAATAATTTCTTCATTAAACTTATGATAATTTAAAAAGACCTAGAATATTCTTTCTCACTTATTAAGTGCAAATGAATGGCAAATTGCCTCATGTCTTACATATTTGACTACCACTATAAATTCATCTTATGATTATTACTAATAGTAATATATTCTGATATATTACTTTACTTTCTAACAGTTTTTAAACATTTTGCTTTTCTGCTGAAGTTGAAGTATTTAAATAGTAACATCAAAGTATATTCCTTGGGTATTTAGGGCATTTTTAACAAAGTTTTTAACCAATGGCTTATAAGAAGTCTTAATTGGTATATTATTTGGTTTATTTTTAATTTTATTGTAATGGTAATGTACACAGGGGTTACAGTTACATAAATGAGGTAATGAGTACATTTCTTAGGGAAGGAATATTGTTATATCTTCCAATGATATTTTTGTACACTCAAAACAACAACTACTGATGCTTTTGCCGTTTCTATTGATCAATGGGTACTTTTGCTTTCTTTGTTCATGCATTTTTTATTATAAAACTGATATGCAGAGCATTTACACTTAGTTAAGTCAACTAAAGAGTACACTTCATTTTCTTTTCTTTTTTTTTGAGGGGGTTCCGGTTGTGGGGCCTGAACTCTGGGCCTGGGCCCTGTCCCTCACCTCTTCAGCTTAAGGCTAGAGCTCTACCACTTGAGCCACAGCGCTACTTCTGGCTTTTTTCTTTTTGCTTATGTGGTGCTGATGAATCGAACCCAGGGCTTCATGCATGCAAGGCAATTGCTCTACTACTGAGCTACGTGCCCAGCCCCTACATCATTTTATTTTCTAAATTTCAAATTTTGAGCTTAAATGTTTCCTTGTGTTTCTTTAGGGTAATTCCTTTTTCAGAGCTGTAGGATTACTTAAATTAATTTTGCATGATTTTTACACATATAAATTATTCAGACACATATACTTTGCTTTTAAAATATTTAACATGTGGCTATTTAAAACTATTTTCTTAATTTTATATTGTTAGTGAATTTAAATACATTTATTTTCTTATAGTTATAAACGTATTTGTCCAGGTAACAAATATTTACTGTATTTTCAAGAAGCACATACTTTATTAAGAAAGGTTCATTACCTGATCACTTTTAGGAAATATTTGTACTTCAATTTTAAAAAAAGTTTGAGATCGGCATGGTGATTTGTCGCATCCATTTTCTAGCTATGGTGGGAAGTGAAAAATAGGGTTTGTAATTCGGGAAACTATGAGACATTATTATAAAACTATTCAGAGTGTAATCATTATAATCTATAATCTATAATCATTATAGATTATAATCATTATAGATTATAATCTATAATCATTATAGATGTAACTATCCCTAGCCCTATATACAGCACCTCGCTATCATATTATAAATCTTGTGTTAAAACACCAGTAACATCAATCTTTTGTCAAAATAATAGGACACATGTTTCAAAATGTTTATTATTTAAAACTTATTTGCAAAGATTCTCATGTCTTCTATTAATTTTCAATTTACTTAATCTATTAAAATCCAAGTATATTGTGACTATTTTATTTCTACTATACTTTTAAATAGTACGAGCAATATTATGATTTCATATATTAGTATACATTTACTGTTTGTAATAATTTCCTCCGTTCAATATGTTAAAGTCAATATTCCAAATGTATGTATGTGGTGTGTGTGTTTGTGTGTGTTTATGTGGTTTGTGTGTGTGTGTGTGCTTTGTGTGTACTTTGCAATGCTTGGGAGATCAAACCATTGCTTCACATATGCAAAGCCAATGGTTTACCACCGAGCTATACTGTCTAGTTATAATCCAAATAGTGTTTTAAACCATGACTTTCAAATTTTCATTCCTACTATGCTTTTTCAAAATTATATATGATAACATGTGATCCATATTCTATCCACGCTAGCAACTTTTATTGTTATTTAGAATATTTCCACTGCCTTTCCCCTTCCAAACTCTTGTATTTGTTATTGATTAAGGTTTTACTTTGCTTCTTTTCTCTCTTCATTCTTTTTCCCTTTAGAGTTTAACTATTCTTTCTCTTATTACTTTGTAAATTATCATATTCCTATTACAATTTCTTTACATTGTAACAAGTATACACAATGCTTTAATTTCTATTTTAATTTTTCCAATTTTCACTGACTTCTAGTACAAACTATTAGATGGATTAAAAAGAAACTTGTCTCAGGACACTTTATTTTTCTCCTTCTCTTCTCTGAATTCTTTCTGTTCTTTGAAACACAATACCAATGACATATAGCTCCTATGTGGTCCATCATTCTTTCCCCTCTCACTCTCCTCTGTTGTACAGCTCAAGTTGTTATCATATATATTTGTTATGCTACAGTGTTATCTAAATCTTAACTCATTCCTGAATTGATTTTAGTTGTTTCAATTATTCTCTGAAGACATTTTTCTATATATAATATCTGGGGTCTTGTGTTTTCACAAGGTACAAAATATGAGTGACTATCAAACATCTAGATATCTCTGTAGAATATTGGTCCACCTGCTCAATAAATTTATATGTAAATTCAAGGAATACAGGTCAGTCAGAACAATCTTGTAAAATGGTTTAGCTACAGCCTTCATACTAGCTTTGAATCTTATTACCATGTTTAGAAGTGAAGACAACATAGTTCTACTACAAGAGCAGACACATAGAAGAATGTAACAGATTTGTCAAAAATAAATTATCAGTTTTATGGTCAATAGATTTTGAAAACTATCCTATGTCTTTATGAGATAAAAATAGAATCTCAAATGGGTGTATTGGCACTATTGTCTCTCGAGATTTAAAGAATGATCTTAGACTACTACCTCAATCCTTTTTTTCGTTTCTTTTTTTTTGTCACTCATGGGGCTTGAATTCTGGGCTTAGGCTCTGTCCGTGTGCTCTTCAGCTCAATGCGAGCACACTACAACTTGAGCCACCGCACCACTTCTGGCGTTCTAGTGGTTTATTAGAGATACGAGTCTCATGGACTTTCTTACCCGGTCTGGTTTTAAACCATGATCCTCAGATCTCAGACTCCTGAGTAGCTAGGATTACAGACGTTACCTACAGGCACCTGGCCTACCTCAACCCTTATACAAAAATTTAAAATAAAAAATGATTATCAAACTAAATGTGAGATGTAAAAACCTATAAGAGATAAATGTAAAAATTCATGACATTGTATCAGTAAAGGTTTCTAAATGAAAAGCATACTGGCTAAAGAAAAGCAAAAATATTCTGGATTATATCAAGTGATAACCTTTCATAATTCAAAGGACACTATACTCATAATTCAAAGGACACTATAACCGAAGTGAAAACATATCCAACAGATACAGGGAACATATTTGTTAATGCTACAATGTGAATGCTACAATGATTCTGAATCTTAAATATTTTAATATCTTCTAATTCTATATAATTTTTCCTGAATAGGATATTTTTAAAGAACATGTGTAAATGAATAGTCAATAGGAGGAGCATATGAAATAAGTTCCTCTATAGTATCTAAGAAAAAAGAAAAAGAAAACTCACTAGTATGACCCTAATATAAAAAAGATGACACAAAATATAGTAATGCATTTGTGGAGAAATTGATAAACTCCTCATAATGATCAATTTGTATAATACTGCACTCATTTTAGCAAGCAAGTTTTCAAGTCTTTAAGGTCAAAAAGAATTGCATAGGCTCCATTCATTACACTTCTATGAATGTATTAAAGAGAAGTAAAAAACGTGTTTGGAAAGGGAATTGTAGTTCATTGACTGTGCACTTGAATAGTATTTGTGTGACCCTGGAAAAAATTCCCCCCAAAAAGACACACTATAGAGGATGTATGCTGGACATATTCCTGTAACAAATTTTATATCTATTTTAATGTCTGTTCTAAAATTTATAGCATTTCTATATGAAGAAATATAAGTTTGTTAAAATTAGGCTTTGAAAACTTATGAAGGTACAACTCACTTCCAAAGCACTAAAATGTATAAAATAAAAGGAGATAATATATTGCAAGTGAATTACATGTCAGTAAAAAAAACTATTGTTAAAAATTCTTCACACAAAATGCAGAATACCTAAAGAGACGTTTTGGGTGTTGGCTAAAATCTCTGTTAAGTACAGCGTTTAAAACAAAGATGTGATTTCTGTTTATTTTGAGGGTTTTTTGTCTGTTATTTTGAGTTTATACAGACATAACTCAATCAAAAGTGTATGTGATAACTGGAATACCTAGGAATTATGCATCATTTATAAGTAATTGATAACCTTTTCTGCAAGAAACTTTTAGCAAATGACAGAAGACACAAATCTATGCATTTGCATTTTATGAAAGCCTTTGGAGCATAAAAGTAGGAAAAAGCCAAGTAAATAATTTGCATGTATTCTTTTGGTCTCTCTTTAACTTAAAAGTTATAGATTATGTATTTTTATATTCTATTGGGACAATGATCTGCTGTCACTTATTTTTTCTCTTCCCCTTCTTTTGCTCTTCCACTTACATAATTATTACTTAAAAAGACATACTTGACCTTGCATTTCTAAATTCTTCAAAATTGTCTGAACTACTTTATACTTCTGAGAGCCTCCTAGATCTTTCTCAAGGGAAATATTTTTGTCACTACTATTTTTATCCTCTATGATATTGGATATCATCCTGCCTAATTCAGGGCAAGATATACATTAGACTCATCCAGATATCTCAACACTCGTACCACCATATCATCCTATCTTACTTAGAAATCATGCTTTTAGAATGTCTGGGGAAGTGGCATCTCTAATTTTTGAATGACCTTAAGTGATACTTACAAGCAGTCATGTTTTAAAACAATATGTCACTCAGTAGATGAATGAATTGACAAAATGTGGTTTATGTATGCACGGTGCAATTTTATGCTTCCAATTCATACGGAAATGGAAAGTCTTTGAAAAAATGAAACTAAGTAAAATGAACAAGACAGAAAGAAGCAGATTCTGTGGTTTCCTCATTTGTAATAAATAGGAAATGTGTAGGATATTCCTAGCAGTTGAGGAGAATTGCTCAATAACTATGTATGTATGACCATATAAGATGGTGATGAGCAAAATGAATTCCTGTATATGGAAACAGAGTTTTTTCTTTGTAGTTGTTGTTTTAAATGTACGATGTGATTTCTTTTTTCTTTTGTGTTTGCCCTTTGGTTAATCCCCTGTTGTATTTAATTTCAGTATCCTGTGTATTGTATATACATTTATCTTAATTTGGCAAGGGAAGAGGAACAATGAAATGGCGAGACAAAGAACAAAGGGCAAACCAAAGCAGTAGCAATACTCAGAAGACAACATGTTGGAAATTTACTTGTGAGGGGTATTGGAGTGAAGGAAAACTGTGAGAAAAATGAGGGAGCAGGTAAAAAGTTCAACATGATATGTATTCACTACCTTACAATTACTGCAAGGCCTTCTACATATCACCTTGACAATAAAATTAAATTAAAAAATGAGCTGCATAAAATATAATTTCACTGTGTTGATATAATAAATATACTATGTGCATGACCTTCTCAAAAATGAACATTTTGGCTGCTAATTTGAATAAAATACCCCGTTCTTTATCAGAGGGTCATCAACTTGAATATTATCAAGCTATACAATATTTTCAAAAGATACTTGCCATTATTTTGAAAAAAATTATTTTAGTATTGTCTCATACTAAAACAAAAACAGTTCAATTCTGTTGAAACTCCTAACTTTTCAAACTGAATAATTGTTAAGGGCAGAGTATATGTGTTCTTCAACATTCCTATGACTACTTATTTTCAAATTCTGAACATGCCATACTAGAGACATTCAAAACAGTACCTGTTTTAATTTTATTTAATTATGCAATAGGTGCAGTTTTCAATGGGGCGTTACATATGTAAATTCAAAAGAAAAAATAGCCACAGTCTGGTAGAAGGTAAAATTATGAAGTATGTATAATAATTCCTCAAGAGTAAACATTTGTTCATCAAAGTAAGCTATTATTTCTATGACCATCAACCTCAAATTTGTATGCCATAAAGTCATCCTAGCCCAACAATTTCCAACTTGTAAGGTGCACCTTAAAATTCCTTAAATTCCTATCATGACAAGGGTATAATTTTTGTAAAAAATACTACATTTCTGCTAATGTGATGCCCTTCGTATTGTGGAAAGAATACTACACTAAACTTTGCTGCATCATTTTCCACCCAGCATTATTCTTGAGATCAGAACACTTGCAAATAATATTAATAGTTATATGTTGTATCTATCATAGATATTTAGCAGATCTGAATGTCTGAATATTAAGATCTGAAGATTCTGGTTCAAAGCCCACCGAGGCAGGAAGGTTCCTTAGAATCTTATCTCCAATAAACTGCTCACGAAAAGCCTGACACAAGTGGTATTGAGGTTCAAGTGGTAGAGTAATAGCCTTAAGCAAAAACAGGCTCAGGAACAGTGGCCAGGCCTAGAAGTTAAGCCCTAGGACAAACGAAACAACAAAAACAAAATAAAAACGAACCCTAAACCTAGCATTTTTCTCATTTTTATACAGAGGTATATAATTAAGGAAATTTCTTCCCTTGTTATGTATAGGTAGAAGAAAAAAGATGTCATATAGTTACTCTCTTCATACCATGTTACACCAGAATCTCAAAAAACTGTTCTTTATCTAAATTTATAAATTAATAACATCAATTTGTTGGCAAATTTGTTTAGATTATTCACATTATCATGTTACTTATGAACTGTTGGAATTAACTCTTAACTAAATTCTAAATATACCTCACTTGAATGAATATTTTAGGCAAATAGAATGCCAGATTCATTTGTGAAATTGTAAATTAAATCTTCTACTTAAAAAGTATTTGGTAGTAACCTATAGAATATAAAATACAAACAAAAATATTTATTTTAAATCTAAATTCTAATTTAGCCAGGTGTACATAGTCCTACATTAAATGAACTTTCCTATTTCTCTACACTTAAACTTTTGTAATCCTTCATCATTTCTTTGGACTCTAACACAATGATGCTTACTTTTTCAAATTTTTGGTTGGGAATAATGAGCTATTTTGGATCTAGTAATGTTCTGTAATGAAGATGACATTTAAACACAACTGAGGATTATATATCAGTTGCATTTGGATAGGAAACTTGACTTCTCAAAACATAATGACAAAATTATCCCAAGCTTCCAACTGTGTATTCCTTTCTTGTTTATTTTTTTATTCCTTTCTTAGTTTGTTTTATTGAGATAAAATTATACTACCTAGTCCAGTGACTGTATCACTGGGTAATTTTCCTTTCTCTAATCCCTGTTTTAGTCTGAGTGCTAGAATTCCTGGCTTGTATCACAATGCCCTACATAGTTTGTTGGTTATTTTAATCTAGATACAGAGTAGCAATTCTGAACTTCTCCAATAATATTTTCCATTAGACTGATGGCTCAGACTGTTCATGTACTATTTTCAAAGATGTTCTAACATTTGACACAAGATATGAACATTTTCAGATGCACTAAAGGCGTCTCTGATTAATTCCTCCCTGGATCCGATCTCTTCATTAATGATGACTTGACTCTCTTACTATATCTGTTCCCACCTATGTAATATTCTCAAGCTTTTTTGGGGAAATTTCACTTGAGGACTTTCTAATATTAAAAATTATCACTCGATTCTAATCTTATAGGATATGTTTTCTATTATTTTCTAACTTTTCTACAGAATCTGAGAATTGTTTCATATGTGTGTTTGAACACATAAGGGCCTCTGTGTGTATGTGTGTGTTGGTATGTATATATGTATGCAAAAACTAGAAGCTCTTATTCAGTAGTCTTGCTCATAACTAGTATTCCATCACTTGAGCCATTCTTCCAATGCATCTTTGGCTGGTTATTTATAGATAGTTTCTCAAGACTTTTCTGCCCAGGCTGGATGCAAACTGAAATTCCAAGACTCCTTTACATTCTTAGGTTTTATTTCTCCAGGATTATCAACTTTTGAAATACAAACATATTTGTGAGTGTGAAATTTAAGCTGTGGCCCAGATTTTTAACTCAAGTTCATATAAAGATAAATAAACATACACATTACACATGCTGAGTATACACTCTTTGAAATGTGATCCTAAGCAGGGTGCCAGTGGCTCACACCTGTAATCTTAGCTAATCAGGAGGCTGAGATCTGAGGATTGCAGTTCAAATCCAGCATTAGTAGGAAAGTTTCTGAGGCACTTATCTCTAATTAACGACCAGAAAAATGGAAGGGGTGCTGTGTCTCAAGAGGTAGAGCACAAGCTTTGAGCAAAAGAGTAGAAGGACAGAAACCAGGCACGGAGTTCAGACCCCACTAGCATCAAAAGAAAAATGAAAAAAAAGAAAGAAAAAGAAATGTGATCTTAACCACCAGTTCATTGCTAGTATAATTCCTCTTCTCTCAACATGGCTTTTTTTCTTTCCAGTTAAGTCCATGGTCTTATATCTGACTTGCTTGGAACCAGAATTATTCTTCCATTCTACTTTTTACAAATTTGCATGATTAGCTACCATGATTAAGAGCTAGTAGAAGAAAGAGAGTGGCCTTATCGTTCATGTTCCACTTAGGAGTAATGCTTTCTCTATTTCACTCCCATAGGTCTACATACTGGCCTTGGCTTTATTGTATCAAAGTTGTCTTATTTGCAGAGTCTTCTATAGTGTATTGAACCATTATACTTAAACACAGAACTTCTCTTTCTCCTATTCCTATTGTTTGTCAGTCTGTTAACTTATGTACATTTGGGTAATAACGCACAAGACAAACACTGACAAAAAATGTTTCTGAGAACCTTATTCCCACTTAAAATTGGTCTTAATTTACAGAGCACTTAGGAAATTTGAACTTAATGTATTCCAGGATAATTTTTTTCATGGTTTTTTTATTGTGAAAATGGTGGACAGAGGGGTTAAAGTTACATAAGTAAGTTAATAAGTACATTATCTAACGAACATTGTTACCTATTCTTTTTTTCCCCTGCCATCCCTATTCGCCCCATTGCCCCAAATCTCCCCTCCCATCCTCAACTAGTAAAGTTCATTTTCTTTTTTTTATTTTATTTTTATTTTTTTGTGAACACACTGTAAAGAGGTGTTACAATTACATGGACAAGTTAATGCTTACATTTCTTATCAAGCATTGCAGCCTCCTCCTTTGTTTACCCTTCACATCCCTTCCCAGCCTCCCCCCCAACCCCAAACCAATCCTCCCCGCCCTTCCGTCACTTCCCCCCCCCCCCCGCAACAACATTGTAAAACTCGTTTTCTACATGACAACTTGTACTTCTCAATGTTGCCACAGGTCCACCTGTATCCTTAAACGACTTGTTTTTCCCCATCTCCTCCACAAGTTATACTGACATCAAATATAGTGAAAGCAGGGGTTATACTGTGGGGGAGGGACATACGAAGCTACAAAGAGATAATCTTATAAATGCATTAGAAACAAATGCATGAAAGGAAAAAAAACCTTTAAAATACATATCTAAGAATTCATTTTCCTAACATCACATAATCTGACCTTTTCCGCTTGACTCATACATATACTTCATATTGCAAATAAGGGAAACCATGAGACCTATGTTTCTTTGGGCCTGGCTTACTTCACTTAATATAATTTTTTCCAAGTTTTTCCATTTCCTAACAAATGGGGAAATGTCATTCTTTCTGATGGATGCATAGAATTACATTTTGTATATATACCACATTTTCTTGATCCATTCATCCACTGAGGGGTATCTGGGCTGGTTCCATATCTTAGCTATGGTAAATAATGCTGCAATAAACATAGTTATGCTGGTAGCTTTAGTGTGGTCTTGTTTGTATACATTTGGGTAAATGCGCAAAAGTGGGATTGCTGGGTCATAGGGGAGCTCTATGTGAACGCTTTTGAGGAACCTCCATACTGCTTTCCAAAGTGGTTGAAAAAGTTTGCATTCCCACCAACAATGAAGTAAGGTTCCCTTTTGTCCACATCCCCTCCAGCATCTGTTGTTGTTAGAGTTCTTGATTTTTGCCATTCTTACTGGAGTGAGGTGGTATCTCAATGGTGTTTTGATTTGCAATTCTTTTATGGCTAGGGAGGTTGAGCATTTCTTCATGCGTCTATTGGCCATCCTTCTTTCTTTTTCAGAGAAGTTTCTCTTTAAGTCTTTAGCTCACTTATTTATAGGACAGTTGTTTCTTTGAGGATTTGTTGTTGGGGGATTTAATTTTTTGAGTTCCAAGTATATTTTAGATATGAGACCCTTGTCTGTTGTATGGCTAGTGAAGATCTTCTCCCAATCCCTGGGCTTTCTATTGATCTTGCTAGCTATGTCCTTTGCCATGCAGAATCTCTGCATCTTCATGCAATCGCATTTGTCCAACCTTTCTTTGATTTGTTGTATTTCCAGGTCTCTATTCAGAAAATTTCGGCTTGAGCCAAGGAGACCTAGGGTTTCTCCTATTCCATCCTGTAAGGTTTTCAGACTGTCTGCTTTGACTGCGAGGACTTTGATCCATTTGGAGTTGATTCTGGTGCAGTGTGATATATAAGGATCTAGCTTTAGTTTTCCACAAGTAGTTAACCAATTTTGCCAGCACCATTTATTGATGAGGCTGTCTTTCTTCCATTCTATTGTTTTAGATCCCTTATCGAAGATTAGGTAGCTATAGGTCTATAAGTTCATTTTTGTGTTTTCAATTCTATTCCATTGGTCCTGAGGTCTGTTCTTATGCCAATACCAAGATGTTTTGATTACTATGGCTTTATAGTAGAGTTTGAAATTTGGTATTGATATTCCTCCAGCAGTGTTCTTTCCGTTGAGAAGCGTTTTTGCTATTCGGGATCTTTTATTGTTCCATATGAATTATTGGATTGCCTCTTCTATTTCCTTGAAGAATGAGGTTGGAATTTTGATAGATATCGAGTTGAATTTGTAGTTAGCCTTGGGAAGTACTGCCATTTTCACCATGTTAATCTTTCCAATCCAGGAGCATTGGAGGTTTTGCCATTTTCTAAGTTCTGTTTAATTTCCTTTTTCAAGATTTTAACGTTTTCATCATAGAGGTCCTTCACTTCTTTTGTTAAGTTAATTCCTAGGTATTTTATTTTTTGTGGGGCTACTACAAATGGAGTTGCTTTCCTAATTTCAGCCACACTTTTCTCATTATTGGCATACAGAAAAGCCATTGAATTTTTGGGGTTAATTTTATACCCTGCTACTTTGCCAAAGTTTTCAATCAGCTTGAGTAATTTGGGAGTGGAGTCTATGGGATTCTTTAAATACAAGATCATGTCATCTGCAAAGAAGGAGAGTTTTATTTCTTCTTTCCCTATTTGGATCACCTTTATGTCTGCATCTTGTCTTATTGCTGTAGCTAGGCATTCTATTACTACATTGAAGAGAAGTGGAGAGAGTGGACATCCTTGTCTTGTTCCTGAATTAAGAGGAAATGCCTTTAGTTTTTCACCATTAAGTATAATACTGGCTGTATTTTTGTCATATACAGCCTTTATTGTATTGAGGAATGTTCCATGGATTCCTAATTTTTCCAAAACCTTCATCATAAATGGGTGTTGGATCTTGTCGAATGCTTTTTCTGCATCTCTTGAGATAACAATGTGGTTCTTACTCTTGCTCCTATTGCTGTGATGAATAATATTAATTGATTTGCATATATTGAACCAGCTTTGCATCCCTGAAATGAATCCTGTTTGATCGTGGTGTATGATTTTTTGGATGAATTGTTGAAGTCGATTGGCCAAAATTTTGTTGAGAAGTTTTGCATCAATGTTCATCAAAGAAATGGGTCTATAGTTCTCTTCCTTTGATGAGTCGCTGCCTGGTTTTGGGATGAGGGTTATGATGGCTTCATAGAATGTGTTCGGTAGTGAACTTTTTTCTTTCAATTTCATTGAAGAGTTGGAGGAGTATTGGTGTGAGCTCTGCTTTGAAGGCCATGTGGAATTCTGCTGTAAAACCATCTGGTCCTGGACTTTTCTTAGCTGGGAGGTCTCTTAGTGCTGTTTCTATTTCAATGCTTGATATGGGCCTGTTAAGCTGGTTTAACTCAACTTGGTTTAGTTTTGGCATTTCAATATTTGCTAGGAAAAGGTCCATTTCTGTCAAGTTGTCAAACTTATTAGCATAAAGTTTTGAGAAGTATTCCCTTATAATGTTCTGAATCTTGGTTGTTTCTGTGGTTATGTTTCCATTCTCATATCTGAGTTTATTTACTTGGGTGTATTCTCTTCTTTTTTTGATAAGATTTGCTAAGGGTCTGTCAATTTTGTTAATTTTTTCGAAGAACCAACTCTTTGTTTTGTTGATTCTCTGTATAGTTTTTTTGGATTCTAATTCATTTAATTCTGATTTAATTTTAATTATTTCTTTCCGTCTACGGGATTGGGGTTTATCTTGCTGCTCATTTTCAAGGAGGTTTAGATGTGTCATTAAATTGTTGGTTTTAGATCTCTGGGTGGTTTCCATTTTGGTGAGTCACTCTCCCTTTCACAATACAATGGGCATTCATCTGGATTTGTTCAGACTTTTTACAGCAACAAACATGATTTTACTGAAATAGCCCAAAGAAACTAAGAGTACTGCAATTGGGGTAAGAGCATGTGTGGGTTATCCTACGGGAATTTTAGCTGGAAAACTAGATAATTTAATCATTATTAATCAAGGAATATCTTATTATATTAGCTGTAAGGATTATATTTTTGCTAATTGTCTTACTTCTTCTCTGGATAAAACATATTCTGTAATTTTTATTTTAAAACGACCTTCATATGTAATGTTACGTGTAGATCTATAAAATGACAATTGGTTTAAAAATTCTGCTTTACAAATGATGAAAATTCTGGATATTATGTTGCAGCCAAAACACTTTGTTGTGGCCTTGATTTTAAGAATAAGTGCTTTAATAACAATAATTAGCTCTTTAGCGATTTCTACAGCAGCCTTATTAAATGAAGTAAACACTGCTCATTTTGTTATTGATTTAAGCAAAAAATGTTTCATTAGCCCTACCTGTAGAGAGCGGCGAGAGGCCGCACCTGGAAGATGGCGCCGGCTTCCGCCCTCTGCCTTCCTGATGGCGAGTGCTCTCTGTGGTAAACAACTCCTTATATGGCTAAGGCAAAGAATCTGGCTTGCTTCCACGTACCTGAACCTATTGGTGATTCCATGTGGCGTATCAGGGTTGGCTACCCAGCGGGTACTTAAGGCTGTGGGGAATTCTCCCCGGGGTTGGGGTCAGAAGATTGCACAAAGGTCCTGAATAAACTGCAGAGAGAAGAGTTCGGTGTCGCGTCTTCCTTGCTGGTCGAGGCGAAAGCGACACCTATCAGAACAACAAATTATAGATAAAAAGTTAGAAATGAAAATAAATGCTCTGGAAGAAGTGGTTCTGGTTATATGTCAGGAAGTTCAAAATTTAAAAACACAACTCTCAGTTAAATGTCATGTTAGTTTTAAATATATCTGTGTTACTGCTCTAAAATGTAACTTTTCTTTTATTTGGAATACCACCAAAAATCATTTGTTAGGAGTTTGGAGAGATAAAGGTATCTCTCATGTTATGGATGCTTTACAGGACAAAATTACAGCAGTTAGTAAAGCTCATTTAGATGTAAAAAATTTACAGTGTTTTGCAGCATTATTTAAGCATAACTTGGAGGCCCTCAATCCTCTGGATTGGATTCATGTAATAATTATAATTGCCTTTGTCAGATCAATTCTCCCAGTTCTTATTCTTATATTTCCAGTCATTTTCCAGATGATCTTTATATTTGTCTCTTCTGTGCACCGAAACATTCATGAGCTTCAATTAAAAAATAGAAAAAAGGAAGAAAAGCCATGACACTTCCTGCTGAATCTGCGTGAGAGATAGAACCAGACAAAGCATAAGCTTCATGGAAGCATGCCTGCAGGAAGGGGGTGTTGGTTCAAGGCTTCCTTGAACCACTTGGCTGCACCTTTATTTCCTCTACCTTTATTCTAACTATATTCTTCTTGGCTGTATATTTGTTGCCTTTATTCTCGTTTTGCCTATTTTTCTATTGATCCACAAACAGAGCATGTGAAGCCACTTTCCCTCATGCCTGTCCTTGTTCCTCTCTGCTCTCTCTTTCTACCTCCACTCCTCTCCCAGGCTGCCTCACACCCTCTGCTTATGCGCACCTGCCCCTGCGAGACCCTGGCCACTGCTGCCTCCACAACGAGGCTCCTGGGCCTGGCCTCCTCCTCCCCTCTGCCCAGTCCCCTCTTCCCCTTGGCTCTGCCCCCTACCCTTGCCCAAAAGAGCAGGTCCTTACTGGGCCCTAAGGTTTCCAGGCCATGGGAATTACAGCCTCACCTCAGCTCAGCACTCCCTGCCAACCCTAGCACTTGCTCAGGGCATCGAATATCCCCTCAGCCCCACTACTAGAGGAGACTCTCCCCCAAGCCTCTCCACTCAACATATCAAAAACGTGCACAGTGACCGAGTGAGAGAGAGAAAGGGAGAGAAAGAGAGAGAGAGAAAGTCTGAGAGACTGAGAGACTGAGATACTGAGAAAGACTCAGACTCAAGGACTCAGAACACAGCACCCTTTGGGAAGACTCAGCACACAGCATACTTCAAAAAACAGCACAAAGTAACCTGAGTAAAAGACTCAGCACAATGTGCCCTTTGAAGGACTTAGCATATAGTAGCCTTTGGGATGACTCAGCACACAGCACACTTTGAAGGAGGGAGTCCATAGCACGCCATGTATAGGACTCAGTGCAATGCACGCTTTGAAAAACTCAGCATGTAGCACTCTTTCCCAGGACTCAGCACATAGCACCCTGTGTTAAGACTCCATACACACCACACTTTGAAGGGCTGAGTATGTAGCACCCTGTGTAAAACACTCAGTGCACAGCACCCTTTGAAAAATTCAGCACCTAGCATAGTTTTGAAGGACACAGCACATACCACCTTTTGGAAGAACTCAGCACACAGCACCATTTGAAAGACAGTACAGAGCAAACAGTCTACAGGACTCGGCAGACAGCACTCTCCTCATCCCTCTCTTCTCAAGGATGCAGCATATTGCACCCATTCGGATAACTCAGCACACAGCCTTCTTTATTGGAGGCTTATTTTTCCTTTGAAAACAATTTATTCTTTGTGATAAGCGTAACATGACCCTCTTCCCTGGCCACCAATATGCCATTAGATGCCCCTTGAATTTGGGCCACTTCCTGGCAGCCTTTGCCCTACCCGACCCGCAGTTTACCATTCCCATGACCCAGCAGATGGAGGCTTGAGAGAAGGCCACCTGGCCACCTACTTATGGTGGCTGCTGAGGCCTTGGAGAGTCATGTCACAGTCATCATCTGCATCAGTCTACAGAAGAAAGGGAGGGAGTGCTCCTCACCTGAGCCCATGAGCTGTGGGTGGCTCTGGATGTGGGGCAGTTGCGGCAGGATGTCTTTGTGGGGGAGTCCTCTATGGGGTTGGGAACCTCGATCTCTCCTCTCGCAGTTTCCACACTGTGTTGAAGTGGCAATTCTTCAAAACCTTTCTGCTCCCCCCTCATTTTACCCTCCCTGCAGCCTGGAGGCATCCAAAGCGGCGGCACTGACAGGAGGCTCAGCCTGTGCTGGCATCTGGAGCCCATTGTCCATGTCTTCCCCTGTGAGGAGTGACAGCGGTTCCTGCAGCTCTCTCCTTTTCTCCATCTTCTCCTAGGACAGCTGGTACACACGCTCAGGTTTCTTCTGACACAGCTCAGCCAGAATGAACATCTGCTCTTTACATGCCACGAGGGACTCCTCAACAGTGCAATGTGTGCCGAGCTGGCTGCATCTATGTTGAGGATCACCCGCTGGACTATGGAAGTCCATCTCATCAGGCAGGTCATGGACAAAGTAGATTTTCTTCTTGGACACCCAGGTGTCCCTCTTCCCATCCCCACACAGGCTGTGGTGCCAGCTCATGTGATTGAGGGCCTGTGGCTCAAGCGTTCTCTGGCACTGAGCTGCCAGGTGAACCGGGTGCCCGCAGCAGGCCTGCCACTCCTGCTGCAGGAGTTTTCCCCTGTGGATTTCAGCCACTAAGAGTGCTCACAAATCCACGTCCCTATCGATTTGGGGAATGTCTCCATCCTCTGCAATGGTCATGTGTAGGGGGGGAGTCGACTCCTCACCTTTTGCTTCTCCAGGGTTTTCGACTTCCCCTTCCCTAGGAAAAGCCAGGAAGCTCAGCTGGGCCTGCCGCCACTCTTCCTGTTGTCTGATTGCTTTCAGGCACTTGAGAGTATTCTGCCACTTTGGTGGTATCACCTAGTCTCCCCAGTTGGTCGGGCCGTGCACTTGCTTCAGCTGCTACAGGAGTTGGGTCTGCCTCTCTAGGTGCTGCTGCACGGCCTCCTTCTTGGAGCTCAGCCGCTAATTGGAGATGATGTGCTGTTCACAGGTGGCTCTGTGCTCCAACAGTTGGGCCAGAGACGGCTCCTGCTGGTCCTGAGATGCTTGGCTTTCTTTCTATCTCAGCCACTTCTTTCCATTCCTCTATCTTCTCCTCTGTGTGGACCAGCTTTTCCCGCAGGTGTTTCTTCACCTGTTGCTCTGTGTCCAGGATGCTCCCGAGCTCCTCCTTCTCACCCCTCACCCTGTGGAGAGCATCCCTCAGCAGGGCCAGCTGCTCCTCCAGCTGTCTGTCACACATATATGCGCAGCATAGGCTCTCAGGGATCTCCTGCTTGTCCTTCTCCTCCAGTCTCCACCGTTGCTACTGCTGCTCCGGGTTCTGGAGATGAAGCCTCTGGTTTTCCTGGACCTGGATGTGAAGTTATTCCTCCCGGTTTTTCAACTCCATCTGCGTGCCATAGGCATGGGCCTGCAACTGCCACTCAGCCTGAGATGGGCCATGGTTCCTCCAGCCTGTTCTCTAGGCCGAACACCTGCCTCGCCCCTCGCCCTTTGCTCCTTCTCCTCTGTCAGTTGGTTCATCCACTGGGTCAGCAGCCGGGCCTCCTCCTTCCACGTGGACATCTCAATGCTCAGGTCTTCTGTGAAGGTGTCTCTCTCTAGATTCGCTGTGCTCAAGTTGTCCAGTAGTCTCTTCAGTACCTCATGCCCACCAGTGCTTGTTGGAACTTGCAGATTCCTTTCTTCCTTTTGTCCAGAGCACTTCCAGCTCCTCCTATAATTTTGAGTTTACTTACTCCAGGTAATCAAAGCTTCTGGCCTTTTCCTTGAGCAGAAGGGTCACATCATGCAGCTGTTCAGAGAACATTTCACTCTCCGTCTGTGATCAGTTACCACAGAAGCCGACATTTCCAGCTCTGCCATGCACTGCTCTGCGGCCTGCAGGCAGCTGGTGAGAGCTTCATGCTCCCTTTCTTTGTCATGGGCCGCCTGCTGCATGCAGGTGGGATTGTAAATTGCTTTCTGCCAAAACCAACTTCTGTATGGGTGCCTTGTTGATCTCTAGCTCTATTTTAGGTGCTGCATGCACCTGAGCTATCTTCTCCCTCTCTTTCTCCCGTTGATTCTGAAGGTCTGTCTTTTCCTGCTTCAGTGATTGGATCTCGGCATAGAGTGCCTGGTTTCTTCTTTTGCTGGGGTCCAGGGTGGGCACCAAGTGTCGGTAGCACCTCTGCAGATCCTTGGTGGTATCAGGACCATTGACACTCTGGAACCTCCTGGCTGTGACTGTGTCTAAAGGTAGGGGAAGCCTGTGGTGGGCATCACCTTTGGCCGTACCCTCCATTGAATCACGCTCCCCTGTGGTGTTTCTCTTGGGGATCCTTCCCTTTTTCATGTTCTTTGTTTTCTTCAATGTTGCAGGTCTGTCAGGAGGCTTCTTCTACCGGTGTTCTGGCGGCAGTTTCATGCCCATAGCTTTCTCATGGAGTCTTGTTGTTTCAGACATCTGAGTGCTGAGATGGGAAAGATAGGCTGGCCACATTCCCAGGCTCTGGGAAATCCTCTCTTCCCCCACTCACTGATTAGGTCGTCAATTTCATACTCTACTCCAAAGTCGCCTGGAGTCTCTTGCTCACCACT
This sequence comes from Dipodomys merriami, assembly GCF_024711535.1. Classification (NCBI taxonomy): domain Eukaryota; kingdom Metazoa; phylum Chordata; class Mammalia; order Rodentia; family Heteromyidae; genus Dipodomys; species Dipodomys merriami. Next base: position 22,321 of record NW_027204598.1, read on the forward strand.
TAACCACCTCTACCTTCCTCAACTGCTGGTAGTGGTGTCAACCAACAGAGGGAATCCTGGTGCTTCGGGGCAGCATGGAATGTGGGTGTGGCCACCATTCTTGTATCCCATTGGTCAGAAAGAACCATGAAAGAATGGGGGTGTGACCAGAATACTGTGATGCAGGCAGAATGGGCAGAGTCAAGATGAGTGCAGCCACTTTCCCAGGAACCTCCGTCCAATCCAGTTGGGGACAAGAAGGTGACCTGCTTTAGCTGGATGGCTGCACAGATTGTTCTGTATGTCTGTTTGTTGCCAGTCCCGGACCTTTAACTCAGGATCCGTGAGTTGCTTTTGATCAAGGCTAGCCCTCAACCACTGGAGCCACACGGCTCTACTTCTGGCTACAAAGCACTGAAGTTGGACAGGAGTCTCAAGGACTTTCCTTCCTGAGGTGACTTTGACCATGATCCTCCTATCACAGACTTGTAAGTATTAAGGAGGATCTTCCACTATCTGGAAGTGGCATGACTGGGATTCGCACTCTAAACTTATGTTCCTGTGCGGGACTACGGCTTCCCCAATAGCCCGCCAGCCTTCAGCAATGCAAGATGAAGTACCCTTTGGAGCCCTGTCATTCAGACCCAGATGGTCATGGTGCAAAGGAAGAAAATGTAAAAATGCAATCATGCAACATTTTTTTTTGGTTGATCATAGGGCTTGAAATCTGGGCCTGGGTACTGTCCCTGTGCTCTTCAGCTCAAGGCGAGCACTCTACTGCTTGAGTCACAGCAGTACTTCTGGGTTTCTAGTGGCTAATTGGAGATAAGATTCTCATGGACTTTCCTGCTCGGGCTGGATTTCAACTGCGATCTTCAGATCTCAGCCTCCTGTGTAGCTTGGATTACAGTTGTGAGCCACTGGCGCCCAGCACTGCCACTTCTTTTATGTGCATATTTTTCCCACTTGCAAGGATTGGAGTTCTAGGATCCCAGGATTGGCTGTGGCTCCAGTGGCTGCACCCCAGACTAGGATGATAGAAGCTGAGGCAGAGTTGCCATGACCTGAGTTCAAGACCCTGCTTGGAAAAAAAAAAAAAAAAAAAAAAAATTAGCTCCCTGGCTTGCAATTCACGCTACCAGGCTTTGGATTTGAACTCAGGGTCTGGGTAACTCTGTAGCACTGTGGACGAAGGGGTAGCTCACAATGCTTGAAGACAAGAAAGTGCCGCCAGTCCCTAGGCCTGAATTTAAGCCCCAGCCCTGGAAAACATACTATTTATATTCATTGTAAATATAGAATTTGTATTTATGTATAGATGTTCAGTATATATCCTGTTTGTTGTGGTTATTGATTGTATTTTTGTTTTATTCAATTATTTACCATTTATTGACTGTGATGATATGCATTCAATTTATTATACTGATGACATCCCATCACATAGTATCTAAATTTGTAAACATGTTGTCCATCATGTCTGACACCCAGGAATCTCAGAGAAAAGGAAAACAGGTGTCACACTTGGCTCCGTATTCCAAAATCCAATTGTTTGCAGTGCTGAGATCTGAACTCAGGGCTTATCAGAACCAATTCATGAATGAATGTGTCAACATGGCAACCTCTAGCCAAGGAAGCTGCCACGCAGTTCCCAGAACCTGAGATTGAGCCACAGGGGTGAACAAAATAACCATAAATGGATAAGCAGGTGGCAGTATACCAATAAATATATATTTGTATAGAATTCCAGAGACATCTACTTAGGATTCAATGACATCAACTACATTCCTACCAACTCTTAGGTATTTATTATGCTCCCATGGAAGGAATAGTATTGTTTTTATGCTTAGTAAACCATTCATTAAGATCAATCAGCGTCCTAGGATCATTGCATCCCATTTTAGATTAGACCAATGCCCGCAGAAACTTATTCAATCATGAGTTTCCAAATATTCCATCGTTATTCCCATGCATAAGAACAAGTCTCTTGGGAAGTCTCCCCACTGATAGGTGTCAGGACCAGGATTCAATATCAGGGCTTTCCATGACATATGGGCCTGTGGCTTCCACGATAGCCCGCTAGCCTTGGCCAAT
>NW_027204599.1:0-24361 GCF_024711535.1 Dipodomys merriami
ACTCACTGTTCTTGGTGGTATTATTTTCTTATAAATAAAATCGTTTATTTCCACATTTTGATGGACTAAGATTTAGGTTTCAACTTAGTGTGATTAGTTCAAATAACATTCTCATATAGATACCATTCAATAACCAATGTTTTTAAATGATATATTAAGAGTATGTTCTTCATTACAGCTGTAAATACATGACACAATTTACATAATAGTACTTACATATTTGCAGTTACCATAAAAGGACACAAGCTGCAGAGCCAGGAGTTAAAATTTATTTTTATTTCTGCATGAAACTATTTCTGACTTTATACCAACAAACTGAATTTGACTCTTTCCTTATTTGTAAGCTAAGGTAGAAAATGTAAGGACTGTTTACTTTCTTTTTCCTTGCTCTAGAAGTCAACAAATATATTCTTCAATATTTCTGGCAGATTACATCCATTAAATGTAAGACCAACATTCAATGTTGTGAGTAATTAATGGTACTAGAATTTTTGTCTGAGTTCTTCACTCTGTGTGCTTACAAGGAGACTCATTGGGTGATGGAGAGGACCAATATGAAAAGACTGGGGAGAAATGCATACTTAGTAAAAAGTTGTTTTAGGACTGAGTGACTGGTGATGAGTATTTGCAATACGCTGGTGTGTCAGGGTCATAAAAAGAAGTACATAGACATTGCATTAGTGACAGAAACAGAAAATCTTGATCGTTCATCTTATCTAATGGATGGACGTAGGGTAAGAGGAAATGTAAAGTTTTTCGACATCTGTGTCTCCTAACTGTGTTAGTTACATTCTTGGTGATAAGGATGGATTTAGATGGATTTATCTTGGTGATAAAGATGGATTTAGAGGAAAAAACTCTCTGATAGTTCTAAGATTTATGTTAAACAGATGCAAAGATAGGTCTGTTTGGACATCTTCAAAATATTCATGACCATGAATATGAAAAATAATAAAATCAGGGACATTATTAAAGGAAAGAGGAAAAGGAATGTTCTGACGAAAGTGTGAAGAATGTGAGTATCAGAGTGGACAAGATTGGAGGAAAGTGATGAATGAGGAAACAAAAAAGGAATAAACACAGATTTACAGAAGAAAAGGAAGGAAAGAATTTTCAGGGAGATATTGAAGGAAACCTACTATTTGGATTTGAAAAGTAAAAGGACATAGACAAGTTCAATAAGAACAGTGTTTTGGTGAAAGTTATATTGATAAAATGTTGCGATGTGAATGTGAGGACAAAATTCTGGATCGATTAATTCAACAGATCCTGTGGATTCTAAATGTTGGGAACAAATGCTTTAATCCTGACCTTAGAAATATTATAGATATAACTGTCATGAACTTTTCTTAGTGGTATTCTGTGAATATTTTTGAAAACTTTATTTAGCTAGGAGATTATAGATTGAACTACAGCACAAAAAAGCCTAATTTGTCCTACAGTTCCAATTAGTGACCTATCTATGAATATCAGTTTGGGATTTTATTGAAATATATTTAGATATGTTTGGATACATTATAAATGTAGGACAAGTAACACCAAGTATTAGGTTGAACATACAGCTTTAAATGATGTGTCTGAAGACTCCTGGAATTTATTCCTCTTTACAATAGAAAATGCCTCAATAGCAATTGACACATCATAACTGCCATATACACTATTGAAATATAAATCTTGTTAGGTATACCTCTATGCTGAAATAACACTGTCAACCAACCTGACACAAATTCTTGTATGTAGGAAAATGTTCTTATAAACTTCAAGCTTTTATTGAATGGAAAAATTCAGACATTACTCTCACCACTAGGATTAAATGCCTAACAAGTAAGAGCTTTTGCTTTAATGCTTTTCTTTCACTTTCTCATACACATTGTCAAGTAATGAAGGATTCTGATTTAACAATAAGACAATTGTGACTTGTATTTACACAACATCTAGGATCTAATGTTAATTTGGATACTTAATAATTAGCTCCAAATTTTGTGGATATTTATATTTCTCCTGGGTAAACTAATGAACTCCATGAAAATGTCCCTAAGGAGCCTTTCAATTCTAATATCACTGTCTCAAAATGCTTTAAATTCTACATCCTTTAATGTGGGCATAGGGTTATATTGTGGAACTTTTCTCCTCAGAGAGTGAGTATTACCCTATTGCTTAACATGGACAAAGTACCTTCATACATAGACTGGGCGTGTACAAACAAGAAGTGGTAGTTGAACAATGTTCTTAGCAGTTTGTACAGATGAAATGGAAATAGAGCAACTATGAACTCAAAAAGAATGTGCAAAGAAAACAAAGGCACAAAGTAGAATATGCCAAGAAAAGCTAAAATATAATTTCAAATAATGTGCTCAGGTGTGAGGGTGTGTTCAAAGTACAGGTTCAGACAATGTAGTTGGATATCTTGGGCGGAAAACTGCTTTAAACTGTTCTGGGATAATTGTACAAGTAGAAGCCCCTAATTCTGACTCTAATCAGCCACAACATCATCAATTTACCAAGTGCAAAGTGATAAAAAGAGGGCTGAGCACAGTTAGTGTTGAAACAATGGCAATAACATAACTTTTCTTATAAGTGTTCATTTATTTTGGAGCATTTAAGTAGGGAAAAGCCAAGTAAATATTTTGCATGTACCTAAATTAAGTGGGACGTATTATATTGGTATCTCTTTAACTTGGAAGTTATAGATTATGTCTTTTTGTACTCTAACTTGGGATAATGATCTGTTGTCAGTTATTTTCTTCTCTTACCCCTTTTTTGCCCTTCCATTACATAATTATTATTTAAAGAGACATAATTGAGCTTGCATTTCTAAATTCTTCAAATTTATCTGAACTACTTCATACTTCTGCCAGCCTCCTATATCCTTCTCAAAGGAAATATTTTGTCACTACTATTTTAATCCTACATGATATTGGATATCTTCCTGGCTAATTCGTGCAAGATATACATTAGACTCATCCTATATCTCAACATTTGTACCACCATAAAATACTATCTTACCTAGAAATCATGATATTAGTGTATCTGGTGAGGCAGCATCTGTCATTTTTGAATGGCCTTAAGTGATACTTACATGCAATCATGTTTTAAAACAATATGCCACTCAGTAGATGAATGAATTGACAAAATGTGGTTTATATATGTACGGAGTACTTCTATGCTTCCTATTCATAAGGAAATGAAAAGACTTGGAAAAATCCTACTAAAAAAATAAGCAAGATACAAAGAAACAGATTTCATGGTTTCCCTCATTTGTAATAACTAGGAAATATCTGATAGTCTTAGCAGATGAGCAGAATGAATCAATAGCTATGTATAAATGACCATATAAAATGATGCTGAGCAAAATAAACTCCTAGATATGGAAAGAGAGGTTTTTCTTTGCGGTTGTTGTTTTTAATGTACTATGTGATTTCTTTTTTCTTTTGTGTTTTCCCCTATGGTTTGTCCATTGTTGTATTTGGATTCAGTATCCTGTGTATTGTATATATATTTATCTTCATTTGGCAAGGGAAGCAGAACAATAAAATGGCGAGACAAAGGACAAAAGGCAAACCAATGCAATAGCAATAGACACAGGACAATATGTTGGAAATTTACATTACAATTTGTGAGTGGTATTGGGGTGAAGGAAAAGTGTAAGAAAAATGAGGGCGGGGGTAAAAATTTTGACATGTTATGTATTCAATACCTTACAATTACTGCAACCCCTTCTATATATCACCTTCACAATAAAATTAAGTAAAAAATGAGCTACATAAAATATAATTTCACTGTATTGATATAGTAAATATTTTTCTATGTGTATTACCTTTAAAAAATGAACATTTTAGTTGCTAATTTGAATTACCTCTTTCTTTATCAGACATCAACTGGAATGTTATCAAACTATACAATATTTTCAGAATATACTTGGCATTATTTGGACAAAAACATTATTTTTAGTGTTTTCTCATACTAAAACAGAAAACCGTTCAATTCTATGGAAACTCCTAACTTTGAAAACTTACTAATTGTTAAGAGGAGAGAATATATCTGTTCCTCAACATTCCTATGACTACTAACTACTCATTTTCAAATTCTGAACATGCCATACCAGAGACATTCAAAAGAGTACCTGTTTGTATTTTATTTAATTCTGCAATAGATGCAGTTTTCAATGAGGCATTCCATATTTAAAAGTCAACAGAAAAAATAGACACGTTCTTGTAGAGGATAAAACTATGAAGTAACTATAATAATTAATTTCTTTTTTTTTTTTTTGGTAAATCCTGTGGCTTGAAGTCTGGGCTTGGGCACTGTCCCTGCACTCTGCAACTCAAGGTGAGCGCTCTACCACTTGAGCCACAGTGCCACTTCCAATAAAAATTCCATAAGAGTAAACTTTTGTTCATCAGATTAACTATTATTTCAATGACAATCAATCCCAAGTTTTTATGCCATAAAGTCATCCTAGCCCAACAGTTTCCAACTTGTAAGGTGCACGTTAAAATTCCCTAAATTCACATCATGACTTGTTTATCAATATTGTGAAAAAATACTACACTTCTGCTAATGTGATGCCCTTCCTATTGTGGAAAGAATAATACACTTAACTTTGCTACATCATTTTCCCAACAGTGGTATTCTTGAGATCAGAACACTTGCAAATAGAATTTATTTTTATTTTTATTTTATATTTATTTTACTATATATATATATATATAATCTATCATAGATATTCAGGAGATCAGTATATGTTAATATTAAGATTTGAGGATTATGGTTGAAAGCCCACCCAGGCAGGAAAGTTCCTTGGATTCTTATCTCCAATAAACTCATAAGGAAAAGCCAGACCAAAGTGGCACTGAGGTTCAAGTGGTAGAGCAGTAGCCTTGAGCAAAAACAGGCTCAGGGACATTGCCCAAGCCCAGGGGTTAAGCCCTAGGACAAATCAAACAACAAAAACATAATTTAAAAACCCCTCAAACCTAGCATTTTTCTCATTGTATATAGAGGTACATAATTAAGGAAATTACTTCCTGTGTTATGTAAAGGTAGAAAAAAACGATGTCACACAATTACTCTCTTCATACCGTGTTACACCAAAGTCTCAAAGATTGCTCTTTTTCTACATTTATAAATTAATATCATCAATTTGTTGACAATTTGTCTAGATTATTCACATTATCATTTTACACATGAACTGTTGGAATTATCTATTAACTAAGTTCTTATTGTACCTCACTTGAAAGATTACTCTAGTCAATTGGAATGCCAGAATCATTTGTGAATTTGTAAATTAAATCTTTTATTTGAAAAGAATTTTGCAGTATCCTATAGAATATTGAATTACAAACAAAAATTATCTATTTTAAATCTAATTCAAATTTAGGCAAGTCTACAAAGTCTTATATTAAATGAACTTTCCTATTTCTCCAGGCTTAAACTTTTGTAATTCTTCATCATTTCTTTGGAATCTAACAGAATGATGCTTACTTTTTCAAATTTTTGGTTGGGAATCATGAGCTCTTTCACATCTAGAAATGTTATGTAATGAAGACAACATTTAAAACACAACTAAGGATTATATATGAGTTGCATTTCTATAGGAAACTTGAATTCTCAAAACATAATGACAAAATTAGCCCAAATTTCCAACTGTCTCTTCCTTTCTTGTTTATTTTTTATTCCATTCTTGGTTGGCTTTATTGAGGCAAAATTATATTCTGCTACTTAGCCAAAGTTTCATATCAGCTCAAGTAACTTGGGAGTGGAGTCCATGGAGTCCATTAAATACAAGATCATCTTCATGATTTTTTTCTTCTGTTTTTATCTTTTTTAAAATTTATTATTTTTTCTTGTGAAAATACTGTACAGAGGGGTTAAAATTACCTGTGCAAGACAATGAGTACATTTCTTGTCAAGCATTGTAGGCTCCTACTTTGTTTCTCCTATCCATCCCTTCCCATCCTCCCCCGACGCCTCCACCCAATCCTCCTCCCCCCACCAAAGTTGCAATGTTTGATTTCGACATAATGACTTGTACATCTTATTGTTGCAATGAGTCCACCTGTATCCCTATTTAAACGATTTGTTTTTGCCCTTCCCCTCCAGAAATTATACCGACATCAATACAGTTAAAGCAAGGGTTATACCATGGGGGAGGGACATACAAAGCAACAAAGAAATAATCTTATAAATGTGGTAGAAACAAGCCCATGAAAGAAAAAAAACATTTGAATACATATCTTAGGGTTCATTTCCCTAACATCAACTTATCTGACCTATTCTGCTTGACTCAGACATATTCCAGTTACTGCAAATAAAGGAAACCATGGGAGCTATGTTTCTTTAGGTCTGGCTTATTTCACTTACTATATTTTTTCCAAGTCTTTCCATTTCTGAACAAATGGAGCAATGTCATTCTTTCTGATGGAGGAATAGAATTCCATTATGTATATATGCCACATTTTCTTGATCTATTCATCTACTGAGGGGCATCTGAATTGGTTCCATATCTTAGCTATGGTAAATAATGATGCAATAAACAAAGGCGTGCTGGGAGCTTTAGTGTGGTCTTGTTTGTATTTCTTACAGGGACACAATAATTTCAGGACATTGATTTAATTAATAGTTTATTAAGGATGAAAACAATAATATTCATTATATGGAAGCATAATAAAATACCCAAGAATTGTTAGGAATGTAGTCTATATTACTGAATAATGGATAGACATCTCTGTCACATTATAAATATATATTTTTATTAGCATACTACGATGTGCGTGCCAATCTATTCTTATTTTGTCAACTCAAGGGGCTCAATCTCAGGTCCTGGGAAATGCCTGTCAGCTCAGTTTGTCCCAGGATGGCAGGTTGACACTCAATCATTCATGAATTTGGCCCTGTAGGCCATGAGTTCATATGGCTGCACTCCCAAACAATAAATTGTGGAGTAAAAAACAGATAGTGACACATGTTTTCCTTCTCTGTGAACATCCTTCGTGTCAGGTATGAAGTGGAATACATATGCAGACCTATATCCTATGTAATCAATGTAATCAATATTCTATGTGCCATAATAGTCAATAAAATAACTGGTTACTACATGAACAAAACAAAAGGTACAATGAATAACTACACTGAATGCAATATGGAGTCAATATATGTATGCAAATATAAATCATGTATTTAAAATGTACACAAATAGGATGTTTGCTAGTGGTGGGGATAGATTTCAGGCGTAAGGAACAGACTTAAATTTCTTGACTTCAAGAAAGCAAGCTTCCCCTTCCTACACAGTGCAACAGAGTTACCGAGACCATGAGTTGCAATCCCAGTCCTGGCAGAAAAAAATGGCATCTCTATGCTATGTGACAACCAATTCTTAGGTATTTCATTATTTCTCCTTTTAATGAATGTAATTTTTTAAACACTTCATAAAGTATTGATTAATATCAATCATTCAAGAATTGCCCATTCAATCATGACATACATCACATTCCATTGGTATACATATGGATAAAAATGAGTTCCTTGGGACATCTTCACCATGCAGTTTGCAGACCAGAGACAACCCAGGAACCAAGACTCGGAGTAAGTAGAAGCCTGACGTTCTCACTCCTTCTCAGGGAGCAGAGGAGGGAAGGCTACCCCTCCGATCCCCCAGTACCAGAGATCTCCATCTTGGATACCGACAAAGCTTGGAGGAGCTGCTAGTTCCAACTCAGGCCTTTGAATAAAACTAGAGTCATTTAGCAGGTCACAATAACTTAACCTGACCTGCCAGACTCAGCTACACCAAGGGAAAAGTCACCCAGCTCGGGTGCCAGAGCTAGGAGTGGCTTTCTTCACTGGGTTATCAGATCCAGAAGCGGCCCCTCCCTTTAGCAGCCTCGACAATCAATTGAAATTAAGTATAAACAGAAACCCTGAGAATGGCTCTATGCTGGGCTCTGTGAGTTTCTCACAAACTATCCCCCGGAAAAGCTACTGTTTGTTGAAGTGCCTCAACTCTACTCAGAACCTAGCCTCATCACAGTATCACCAAACTTGAGGAAAAAGCCATTTCCCTCTTTTGTAATACACAAAGCAGATCCTACTCCCATTGAACTACCCTGGGAGGATGATCGCAATACCCTGGTTAAAGCACAGCATTTTTCTGCCTGTTCGAACAAACTGACTTAAGAAACCAACCAAGCTACAGGACCAAAAGCAGACCAGAGACTACAACAAGAGGGTGATTACGGACATAAGGGAGATACAAGATTTTTCCCACCCCTCCCAAAAAAATTAAAGAACTATTTCTTCTTCTTCTTCTTCTTCTTCTTCTTCTTCTTCTCCTTCTTCTTCTTCTTCTTCTTCTTCTTCTTCTTCTTCTTCTTCTTCTTCTTCTTCTTCTTCTTCTTCTTCTTCTTCTTCTTCTTCTTCTTCTTCTTCTTCTTCTTCTTCTTCTTCTTCTTCTTCTTCCTCTTCTTCTTCCTTTTGGTACCTTTTATAAAATTTTTTTCTTTTCTACTACATTTTTTAATCTATAATTTTTACCTTTTTTGAAAAATATTGTTTTCTAGTAACTTTATTTTCCTCTTATAATTTTTATTTCAGGGATACATATGTGTTTGTGTTTTTCTTTCTTTGTTTTCTTTCTTTTTTTAAATTTTATTTTTGTTTTTTGTTTGGCTCTTCTGGACTTCTGATCTTTTTTTCTTCCTTTCTTATCCTTTTCACCTTTTCTTCTCTTTCGTTCTTCTTTATGTTACTTAATTGTTGTCCTGCACATGGTCAGATAAACCAGTAGTTGATTATTAGATCCTATCCCCCATTGTGTACACACTTAATCCACAAATTTATTACTCAATTAAAAACCTCTGAGACTTAAATTCCTTAATAGGAGTACTAACTTTTTATACCTATATAATATTTTAAGCATTTTTATTTTTAATTTTTTCACATCTCCTTCATATCCCTTCCCTTCTACAATTATATTCATGTTCTTCTCTGAATAGTTTGTTTTCAATATGCATAATGTTACTAATTATTATTTTCTATTTTTTCTGGTCTCTTTTATTTTTCCTTTCTCTTTCTTCTTTTTCTCTGTCAATCTATTTTCATCTTATCCAACCTATTTCCTGCTTTGAGATTAGGACTTAGTTAACTCTACCTGTGCTTGCCCACATCACTCTATTCCTATTTTTAACCCACATTTCTCACTAAGCCTAATAATTTCTGGTTTTCCAAATTCATCTTTGCAGTCCATAGCCCATTAATATATAGTTGTTTGATGTTGAATAGATGTATCTGTTGAACTAGATTGTATCTGCAGACTATTGACTGTGCAAATTCAGATTTTTGTTGATGCTTGCCTTAAGTTAGTGTTCTAGCACAAAACTGGTCCTATTTTTATCCCAAATGGGCAGATTAAGCCGGAAAAACAGAAGAAAAATGGCAAGTCCCGGTATCTCAACTCCCACTCATGATAAGCAGGGGACAGAAGAGATAATGAATAATCCAGAGGAGAGTTCCCAAATAGCTCTACAAACACTGCTGGCAAACATGATAAATGAAAATTTTGAAAAAATACAAAGGCCCCTGTATGAGCGTGATAGGGAGAGAGAGGAGGCAAACAAAAGGTCAATGCAGGAAAAGATTGAAAACCTACAAAGGACTCTGTATGAGCACGATAGGGAGAGAGAGAAGGCGATCCAAAGGTTTATACAAGCATATCATGAGCGTGAGGAAGCTATTCAAAAACTGATACAGGATTTGCATGAGCAGCTTGAGAATACTCAAAGAGAAAGGCAGGAATGGAGTTAACAGGCTGAGAACATTCAAAGAGAACTACAGGAATGGCATGAATGGGAGTGGGAGGAACCTAAGGAAAGAGTAATACAGGAATTGAGAGTGCAGGATGAGAATACACAAAGATCACTAAAGGCATTCACGGAATCCATTAACAAAGCGTTGAAGGAAGACAGGGAGACCACAAAGGGAATGCTGAATGGAACTCAACAGAAGGAATGGGAGCCCAAGGAAACCATAACCCATAAACTAAGTGATTTAAGAATAAACACTGAACACCAAATTAAGGAAGTAAAGAACTTCATACAAGATCTAAAACAAAGCTTCAACAAAGAATTTAAAACCATCAAAGCTGCCCAATAAGAAGGAAAAGAAATAAAAAACAAAGTAGAAAGTTTTGACAGCAGGTTAGACCATGCAGAAGATCGAATCTCGGGGATTGAATACATACTAGGTATTATAGAGAAAGAACATAAAACCATCCAAGACAAGTCCAAGAAATATGATAGATCTATCCAAAACTTGGAAGACACCATCAGAAGGCCTAATCTAAGGATAATGGGTGCAGAGGAGAACCTAGAAACAGAAGTTAATTGTCTAGGAAACTTGTTTAACAGGATCCTGGAAGAGAACTTCCCAAACATGAAAAAAGATAGGCCTATTCAGATACAAAAAGCTTTTAGAACTCCAAATAGACCAGACTAGAATAGGACATCCCAACACCACATTATAATCCACACAGGATCAATTCAGACCAAGGAAAAGATCATTAAAGCTGTCAAGGAGAAAAGATTAATCACCAATAAAGGGAAACCAATTAGAATCACCTCACATTTCTCAGCAGAGACAATCCAACAAGAGTCTGATATGATGTAGGCCATGCCCTAAAATCAAACAACTATCAAGCAAGGATACTGTACCCAGCTAAACTCTCCTTCATAAGTGAAGGCCAAATAAAAAACTTCCATAGCCAAGAAACATTGAAGCAATACATCTCCACCAAACCAGCCCTACAAAAGATTCTTAAAGATGTCCTGCATATAGAAAACCAACAAGACCACAATAAAGACCAAGAAACTGCAACCAAACTGAGAATCCAAGAACCATAGGAAGAATCCAGCTTTCAAAACCCCCAAGAAGGTGGAAAACATGGCAGGAACTCCCAAATACCACTCAATCCTATCGATTAACATTAACGGAATTAACTCTCCAATTAAGCCACATAGACTGTCTAGTGGATTAAAAAAAAAAAAGATCTTTCTATCTGCTGCCTTCAGGAGCATACTAATTAAGGGATCTCTCCTTCAGCAGGATATTACCATTCTAAATATCTATTCCCCAAACAATGGAGCACTCAAATTTATCCAAGAAACACTACTTTCCCTCAAATCCCACATAGCTGCAGATCTGACCAGCTGCATAGATCAACTAGATTTAACAGACATCTACCGAATATTTTAGCCAGCAGCATCAGAATAAGAACCACGTGGTTATCTCAATAGATGCAGAAAAAGTATAAGACAAGATCCAACACCCCTTTATGATGAAAGTTTTGGAAAAATTAAGAATCCATGGAACAATCCTCAATACAATAAAGGCTGTATATGACAAACCTATAGCCAGTATTATAATTAATGTTGAAAAACTAAAACCATTTCCTCTAAACTCAGGAACAAGACAAGGATGTCCCTCTCTCCAATTCTCTTCAATCTAGTATTAGAATGCCTACCTACAGCAATAAGACAAGATGCAAACATAAAGGGGATCCAAAGAGGGAAAGAAGAAATAAAACTCTCCCTCTTTGCAGATGACATGATCATGTATTTAAAGATTCCCATAGACTCCACTCCCAAATTACTCAAGCTGATTCAAAACTTTGGCAAAGTAGCAGGGTATAAAATTAACCCCCCAAAATCAATGGCTTTTCTGTATGCCAACAATGAGAAAAGTGGGGCTGAAATTAGGAAAGCAACTCCATTTGTAATAGCCCCCCAAAAAATAAAATACATAAGAATTAACTTAACCAAAGAAGTGAAGGACCTCTATGATGAAAACTTTAAAAGGAAATCAAATCAGAACTTAAAAAGTGGTAAAAAAAAAAAAAAAAACTCCCATGCTCCTGGATTAGAAAGATCAACATCATGAAAATGGTAATACTTCCCAAGGCTATCTACAAATTCAATGTGATACCTATCAAAATTCCATTCTTCAAGGTAATAGAAGAGGCAATCCAAAAATTCATATGGAACAATTAAAGACCCCGAATAGCTAAAATGCCACTCAACGGCAAGAACACTGCTGGAGTAATATCAATATCAAATTTCAAACTCTACTATAAAGCCATAGTAATCAAAACAGCTTGGTACTCGCATAAGAACTGACCTCAGGACCAATGGAATAGATTTGAAAACCCCGAAATGAACCTACAGACTTATAGCCATCTAATCTTCGATAAGGGTGCTAAAAAAGTAGAATGGAAGAAAGACAGCCTCTTCAGTAAATGGTGCTGGTAAAATTGCTTAACTATTTGTAGAAAACTATAGCTAGATCCTTATATATCACCTTGTACCAGAATCAACTCCAAATGGATGAAAGACCTCGGAGTCAAAGAAGACACTCTGAAAACATTAGAGAATGGAATAGAAGAATACCTAGGTCTCCTTGGCCCAGGGCGAAATTTTCTTAATAGAGACCCAGAAACACAACAAATAAAAGAAAAGTTGGACAAATGGGATTGTATGAAGTTTCAGAGCTTCTGCACGGCAAATGACATAGCTAGTAAGATCAATAAAAAGCCTACGGATTGGGAGAAGATCTTCACTAGCCATACAACAGACAAGGGTCTCATATCTAAAATATACTTGGAACTCAAAAAATTAAATCCCCCAACAACAAATCCTCAAAGAAACAACTGCCCAATAAATAAGTGGGCTAAAGACTTAAAGAGAAACTTCTCTGAAGAAGAAAAAAGGTTGGCCAATAGACACACGAAGAAATGCTCAACCTCCCTAGCCATAAAAGAAATGCAAATCAAATCAACATTGAGATACCACCTCACCCCAGTTAGAATGACAAAAATCAAGATCTCTATCAACAGCAAATGCTGGAAGGGATGTGGACAGAAGGAAACCTTACTGCATTGATGGTGGGAGTGTAAACTTGTTCAACCACTTTGGAAAGCAGTATGGGGGTTCCTCAAAAGACTTCACATAGAGCTCCCCTATGACCCAGCAATCCCACTTTTGGGCATTTACCCAAATGTTTGCAAACAAGACCACACTAAATCTACCAGCACAACTGTGTGTATTGCAGCATTATTTACCACAGCTAAGATATGGAACCAACCCTGATGCCCCTCAATAGATGAAAAGATTCAGAAAATGTGGTATATATACACAATGGAATTCTATGCCTCCATAAGAAACAATGACATTTCCCCATTTGTTAGGAAATGGAAAGACTTGGAAAAAATTATATTAAATGAAGTAAGCCAAGCCCAAAGAAACATAGTTACCATGGTTTACCTTATTTTTAATATCTAGTATATGTATGAGTCAAGCAGAAAAGGTTAAATAATTTGATGTTAGGAAAATGAACCCTTAGATATGTATTTTAATGTTTTTTTCTTTCATGCATTTGTTTCTAACACATTTATAAGATTATTTCTTTGTTTCTTTGTATGTCTCTCCCCCACACTATAACCCCTGCTTTCACTATATTTTATGTAGGTATAATTTCTGGAGGAGATGGGGAAAACCAAATTGTTTAAGGATACAGGTGGACTTGTTGCAACAATGAGAAGTACAAGTTGTCATGTTGAAAATGAACTTTACAACTTTGGTGAGGGGGAGATGGGGAGTATTGGCAGTGGGGGTGGTGGAAAAGCTGGGAAGGGATGTGAAGGGTAAACAAAGGAGGAGGCTGCAATTCGTTATAAGAAATGTACTCATTATCTTGCCCATGTAATTTTAACCCCTCTCTACAGTATGTTCACAAAAAATTAAAATTAAAATTAAAAAAACAAAGATTTATATCGCACCTTTTCTAGGAAAAAAAAATGTTTCTTAGCATTTCCTGCCATTTAGAGTTGGCAGGACCAGTATTCGAATTGTGGGCTCCAGCTCCCACCACTTAAACCCAAAGATAGGGAATTCACTGGTCTGTCCAAGAATATCAGCAAGACCAATGATTAAGTAGGCACCAGTGGCTCTCAACAGTCCTCCATGATACTTACAAAGCTGTGAAAGGAGATTCATGGTCAAAATCACCCTAGGCTGGAAAGTACTTGAGACGCCTGTCCAACTTCAGTGTCAACAAATCCAGAAGTAGAGCCATGTGGCTCCAGTGGTAGAGAGGTATCTTTGAGCAAAAGCAGCTCATGAACTGTGCCTAGGTACTGAGTTCAATATCCGGGACTGGCAACAAACAGACATACACAACAATCTGTGTAGCCATTCGGCTGTCTGTTGGTTGACACCACTACCAGAAGTTGCGGAAGGTAGAGGTATCTGAGTGGTAAGCAAGAGTCTCGAGGCGAATTTGGAGTACAATAGGAAATTGGCAACCTAGTCAGTGAGTGGGAGAATAGAGGATTTCCCAGAGCATGGGAATGTGGCCAGCCCATCTTTCCCATCCAAGCGCTCAGATGTCTGAAACAACAAGTCTCTGAGACAGAGCTGCGGGCAACAATCTATTGCCAGAACACCAGCAGAAGAATCCTCACATCAGACCTTCAACATTCAAGAAAACAAAGAATACAAAAAAGGGAAGTATTCCAAACACAAACACCACTGGGGAGGGTGATTCAACGGAGGGTCTGGCCAAAGGTGATGCTTACCACAGGCCTCCCCTGCCTTTGGACACAGTCACAGCCACCAGGGTCCAGAGTGTCAAGGGTCCAGATACCACCAATAATCTGCAGAGGTGCTACCGACATGTGGTGCCTTCCCTGTACTGCAGCAAAAGAAGAAACCAGGTGCTCTGTGCCAAGACCCAACCACTGAAGCAGGAAAAGAAAGACCTGCAGGATTGACAAGCAAAAGAGAAGAAGGTAGCCCAAGTTCACAAAGCGCCGAGAACAGAGCTAGACATCCACAAGCTACCCATACAGTGGTTAGTTTTAGCAGAAAGTGATTTACAATTGGCACCAGCCCACATGCACCTCGCGGCCGATGACAGAGAAATGAAGCACGAAGCTCTCACCAGCTGCCTACACGCTGCAGAGGAGTGCATGGGGGAGCTGGAGATGGTGGCTTCTGTGGTTACTACTTACAGAAGGATACTGAAATGTTGTTTGAACAGCTGAATGATGTAACACTTCAGCTCAAGGAAAAGACCAGAAGCTTCTATGACCTGGAGCAAGTGAACACAGAGTTTTTGGAGAAGCTGGAAGCACTCTGGACATAGAGGAGCAACAGGAAGAACAGAATCTGCAAGTTCCGACAAGTGCTGCAGAGGTGTGATGTACTAAAGAGGTTACAGGACAACCTGAGCTGAATGGTGACCACAGCAAATCTGGAGACAGACACCTTCTCCCAGAACCTGAGCATTGAGAGGTCCATGCCGAAGGAGGAGGCCTGGTGGCTGACTGAGCAGGTAAACCAACTGACAGAGGAGAAGGAGTGAGGATCAAGGTAGGTGCTGCACCTAGAGAATAGTTGGGGTAACTGAGAACGAAGCTGGCAGAGCCATGGCCCCCCAAGGGTCCATCTCAGGAGGAACAGAAATTGCAGGCCCATACCTACTGCACGCAGATGGGGTTGAAAAACCTGGAGAAACAACTTCACATCTAGGTCCAGGAAAATCATAGGCTCCATCTCCAGATTGCAGAGCATCAGGAGCAACTGGGAAGACTAGAGGAGAAAACCAAAGATCGGCAGGAGATCCCGAGACCCCACGATATGCATGTGTGTGCAACCCACAGCTGGAGGAACAGCTGACCTTGCTGCGGGATGCTCTCTGCAGGGTGAGCAGTGAGAAGGAGGATCTCACCAGCATCGTGGACTCAATGCAGCAGGTGAAGAAACATCTGCGGGAACAGCTGGACTGCTCAGAGGAGAAGACAGAGGAATGGAAAGAGGTGGCTGAGAGAGCCAAGCAGCTCGGGGGCTGCAGGGGCAGCAGGAGCAGTCCCTGGCCTAGCTGCAGTAGCTCAGAGCCACCTGCGAGCAGCACATTACTTCAAATGAGCAGCTTTGCTCCAAGTAGTAGGTCCTGCAGTAGCACCTGCAGAAGCAGACCCAGCCGTTGGAGCAGCTGAAACAAGTGCAGGGTCCGACTAAATGGAGGGACTAGGTGGTGCCCCCAAAGTGGCAGGACAGTTTCAAGTGCCTGGACGTGACCAGTCCACAGGAGGAGCACCTGCAGGCCCAGCTGAGCTTCCTGGCTATCCCTGGGGAAGGGGAAGCTGTGAACCCTGGAGAAGCAAAAGCTGAGGAAGCGACTCTCCTCGATGTGCCCATGGCAGAGGATGGAGATGTCCCCCAAACTGAGAGGGATGTGGTTCTGTTAGCACTCTCGGAGGCTGAGATCCACAGGGGGAAACTCCTGCCGGACTGCTGCAGGTACTCCCCCCTCCCCGGACAGCTCAGTACCAGATAGAGCTGGAGCCACGGGTCCCTCGCCCCGTGAGCTGCCACCACAACACATGAGAGAATGAGAAATGGGACATGTGGGCATCCGAGAAGAAAATCTGGTTCATCCGCAGCCTGCCTGATGAGGCGGACTTCCAGAGTCCTGCAGATGAGCTCCACCATCCATGCAACCAGCTGTCGGCACATATCCACACCATCCAGGAATCCCTCTTGGCATGTAAAGGACAGATGTTCATTCTGGTTCAGCTGTGTCAGGAGAAAGCCGAGTGCATGTGCCAGCTGTCCCAGGAGACGATGAAGAGTAGATAGCTGCAAGAGTTGCTGTCACTCCTACACGGGGCTCCAGATACTGACACAGGCTGAGCTCCCCACCAGTCCAGCTTCTTCAGAGGAGTCAGGCTCCTGTGTGGGCAAAATGAGGAAGGCACAAAAAGGTTTTGAAGAATTGCTACTTCAGGATAGTGTAGAAACTGCAAGAGGAGAAGTAAGGGTTCGCTGCCCCATACAGGACTCCCCCACAGAGCATGTCCTGCTGCAGATCCCCACATCCAGAACTACCCACAGCTGGTGCACTCAGGCTTGCAGTGCTCCATCCCTTTTCTCTGTAGACTGATGGGGATGATGACTCCCTATGTGACATACTGAGTTCCCAAATCCTCAGCAGCCACCAGAACTAGGTGGCCAGGTGGGATTCTCTAGGCCTCCATCTGCCTGGTGATAGGAAGGGTAACCTGTGGGCCAAGTAGAGCAGAGGCTGCTGGGAGGAGGCCCAAATTCCAGGGACATCTAATGGCCTACTGGTGGCCAGGGAAGAGGCCCATGTTATGCTTATCACAAAGCATAAATTGTTTCCAAAGGGAAAATAAAGCCTCCACAAGGATTTGTTCTTCCAGTTATGGGGCTTGAACTCAGGGCCTGGCCACTGTCCTTGAGCTCTATTTGATCAAGACTTGTGGTCTACAAGTTGAGCCCCACCTCCCCTTCCAGCTTTATCTTTGTGGAATCAAACCCAGGGCTTCAGACTTGCTAGGCGACTGTTCTATCACTGAGCCACATTCTCAGCTAGGATGATCCCCCTCCCCCAAACCCATATGGCCAATCCTCAGATAAATAGGTTTTAGGGGCTAGGATGAATATGAAGCACAAGTCTGGTTCACAAGGAAATACTTCCCTGCCCCTTCTTTGACACCCTTATTTAAAGTTTCTCTTTTATTATTGAGGGATGAGAGAGGGAGAGGGACGTCCGAAAGAGGAGTACCAAGAACAGTGTCCCCCTGAGTGCCACAGCCTCCCCCACACAAGTGGTGCTACAGATTCCCATCTTACCTTACTCAATGTTGTGTCTACACTGTCTCCCTACCCCTGCAAGGCTCAGAGTGAAATAAATGTCAGCCCTGGCTTCAGCCCACACCCAAAGTAGAAGCCTAGTCCCAGCCTGCCTTCCACCTCTGACTTCCCTGAGTTAGGCTGGACCCACTATTCACCACTGTGTTGGTGTCAATGATCTCATGGATGGATTTCAGGAAGAACGTCTATGGCAAAGAGCAGAATCAGCAGTGTGAGCAGGGAGGAAGGAGCCAGGGCAATTGGTCTGGGATCCTCGTCCTTGGAGCCTTGGTGTCAAGCTAGAGCCATCCTGACCTGAAGCACGGACAAGGACAGGGATTGGACAAGATAGAAGAGCATGGGACTAAAGGAGGTACTGCTTTATCTTGGCAGTCTTGAAATTTCCAATATTTGGCCCATGTCAATCCCAAAGCCAACATGCAATGCCTGTCCTTGTTGTTGTTGTCCATGATCATTGTCCCTGAGCTCTTTTTCTCAAGGCTTGCACTCTACCACTTGAGCCACAGGGACACTTCTTGTTTTGTGACAGTGGTCGGGACAGTGGTCGATATAATTAATAATTCATTAAGGATGAAAACAGTAATATTAATTACATGGAGGCATAATAAATACCCAAGAATTGGTAGGAATGTAGCCTATATAACTAAATAATATATAGACATCTCTGGTACTCTATAAAGATCTATATTTATTTGTGTACTACCATCTGCATGTCCATCTGTTCTTGTTTTGTCAACCCCTGGGGCTAAATCTCAGGTGCTGGGAACTGCTTGTAGGCTCCATATGCCCCAGACTGGCGTACTGACACTCACCCATTCATGAATTGGGCCTTGTAGGCTTTGAGTTCAGATGCCAGCACTAACAAAAATTGAATCATGCAGTAGGACACAGGGTGACACATGTTTTCTTTTTCTGTGAAACTCCTGGGTGTCAGGTGTGAAGTTTCATACATAGGCAATTCTATATCTTATGTAATAAATGTAGTAGATATTCCATGTGTTATAGCAGTCAATAAAATAAATGGTAAATGAATAAAAAATAAAATGAGTAACTACTCTAAGCACAATTTGGAGTCAACATACAGGGCTCAATCTCAGGGCCTGGGCACTGCCAGGCAGCTGAATTGGCTAGGGGCTGCTGTGCTGGCAGTCACCCATTCATGAACTGAGCCTTCTTTGCCCTGATTTTAGATCCCAGCACTCTCAAAAATGTAATCTTGGAGTGAGAAGCTGAGCATGACACATGTTTTCCTGCTCAGTGTCAGGTAGGATGTATAATTTGGATTCAAATCTATATGCTATGTAATAGGATGTAATAAAGGTAGAAAACATCATAGGTAGAAGAGTTACTACTACAGTAAATGATAAACAGATTTAATTAGTAGTGAATGATTCTAGGATAACATTACATGCAATAAGTGTAGGATGTGCACTAAGTTTAATTAATATTTTATTAAGCATTAACAAAAAAAATTACAAGGTGACATAATTAAACAACTAATAATTGGGAGTAACACATGATGCATAATTTAATAATATATAGACATTGTTCTCATTCTATGAAATATCAAATTTTATGTATGGATATATGTATATATGAGATAAACAGTTATGGGATATTGAGTAATTATTAATTAATGCTTTATTAATTGTTAACTGGGACACTTCATTAAATGGAGACATAATTTAATACCTAAATATTGGTAGCAATATTATCTATAATTTAATATTATGCAGAAATCTCTTTTTGTGTATATAATATTTATATACAGCAGTCTCTATCTATTTATACCTCGTTCACTCCTGAGGCTCGGTGGTTGAGTGCTTTCATAGTAAGCACGAAGCCCTGGGTTCGATTCCTCAGTGCCACAAAACAGAAAACTCAGAAGTTCTGCTGTCTTTCAATCGAGTGCTAGCCTTGAGCACAAACGTTTAGGAACTGTGTCTAAGCTCTTACTCAAGCCCCAAGTATGATGCCAAAAAAGGTAGGATATTCTATAGAAGGACAGAACTTCAAATACCACATTACAGAACAAGCTAGGAGTCTGGTGCTGACAGCTGCCACCTAACCTGACTTAGTCACATGTAAACTGCTGCAACCCTGCTCCACGGGTTACCCATGTCATCCTGGCTTATGCCCATTATACTAGCTGCTCAGGGGCTTTAAAACCCAGTCCTGGCAGGAAGTCTGAGAGGCACTTCAAAATGTGGCTCCAAGTGGTAGAGCTTTGAGTTCAAGCCCCATGGCTAACCCCCTCTCCCCAGAAAAACACCCCACTAAACCATTAAATGTGAACTTTTATGGTTTGTAAATTTTCCTCAAAGAATGGTGATACTGATGAAAGCACCCTAATTCTAATGACAGCTTGTGGAATGGAGCTATGTGCTGAGTCCTCCACTGGGTACTCCATTCTGAGTCCTGCACAGGGTGCTATGTGCTGAGTCTTTCACAGGATGCAGAGTGCTGAGTCCTGCGTTGGGTGCTGGGTGCTGAATCTTTCACAGGATGTTGTGTGCTGAGTGGTGCAAAGAGTGCCATGTGCTATGTCCTTAACCGGGTGCATTCTTACATCTTGTCTATGTAAGAGCTCCACAACTTAGATGATTATACAGACAAGAATATTGAGGCTCAGATAGGCCCCTATGTCAGGGACAAAATTATGTATTATTGAAGACTCATGAGTTGTCTACAGCTGACAATGATTTGGTTTGGTTTTTTCTTGGTCATGAACCTTGAACTCGGGGCTGAGGCACTGACCCTTATCTCTTGGGCTCATGGCTAGCACTCCACCACGTGGAGCCTTGGACCCCCTTGCAGCAGAGGCTATGGCCAAGGGGTCAGTAGCTGAAGTCTGTCATCCTGCCTTCTCAGGAAGCTGAGTTCTAAAGATCTGGGTTCCAAACTATCTTAGACACAAAAGGTACTGTGAGACTATTATCTCCAATTCACTACTAAGAACCTGAAGGGGAAGCTGGGTGCTTGAGCTCATGTTGGTTATCCTACCTACTCAGGAGGCTGAGATCTGAGGATCATGGTTCAAAGCTAGCCTAGGCAGGAAAGTCCTTGAGAAACTTAGCACCAATGAACCACAAGAAAACCGGAAGTAGCTCTGTGGCTCAAGTGGTAGAGCACAAGACTTGAGCTGAAGGGGTCTGGTACAGCACCCACACCAAGACTTCAACTCCTTCAATTGACAACAACAACAATAAAAAAGACAGAAATAAACTAACAAAGCTGAAATACAGGGCTGGGAATGTGCCTTAGTGGTAGAATACTTTGCATATATAAAATCGTGGGCTTCATTTCTCAGGACCATATGACTAGGACAAAGCCTGAAGTGGCTCTGTGGCTCAAGTGGGAGAGGGATATTATTGTACAAGAGAAACTAGGTACAGTACTCAGGTGCTGAGGTCAAGCTTCAGGACCCATGTATATGTGTGCACGCACACACCCTCCCACGCACACACACACCGTGGTGTATACACATACACACCCACACATATACTCACAGACCAGAAGAGATGTTGTTACACAAAATGGGAAAGCACTGGGCTTCTGCACTGAGCTCCTGATCAGCACTCAGGACTTATGTTCAACCCCAAAACCTGGCCATCCAGGGACCAGCTAGGAGAAGTCAAAGGTTTCAAAACCTGATGAGCTTCACAAGTCCTAGATGACAGGAAGCTTTGTGATATCCAACATGTGCTTGGATTTCCCAAGCTTCCGGAAACATAGGAAAGGCATCATAGGCCCAACATTGCTTGCAATGAATCATTTCATTATGTTCAGTGCCTTAGTTTTCTGCCTGAATGACTCCTGAATTATATTGAGCAATGTAACTGAACAACAGAATATAGTCTCACAAAGGCAGGATAAGTGCACAGAACTTGGCCTGCCATGAGAGGTGGCACAAATGAAGGTCTCCTGTTAAAACAGAGCACTGGGGAAAGAGATAGCTAAGGGTACAAAGAGGCCATTTTTTCCTGACCTTCAGAGCCCACTCACACTCATCCTCACTAACTGGCCCAGATGGAGTTGTTTGTTACCCAGCTGTACAGGAGTGAGGACTTTTGTGTGCCTGTCCAGACAATGAGAGAGACTTCCTCCAACAGGCCTGTGATGCAGAGAAACCCTCAGGTTTCAGTGAGGGGAGCCCCGGATCATGCACTATCTGGAAAGAAGTCTCTCTGTTATGAACTCATTGTATTGAATACAAATTTCCTACTTTGGTGCCATTCAGTATAGCTACTCGGGAATTTCACCTATAAGAATACAATGTATAAACAAAGACATGGAACTACAGGCTCTTTTTGAGGGGGCAGGTCCTGGGGTGGAAATATGATCCTATTCATGGTCCCTGGGCTCCTTTTGCTCAAGGGTACTGCATTAAGCTTGAGTAACAGCACCACTTCTGGGTATTTCTGTGATCTCTTAGAAATAACTGTGTCATGGACTTTCCAATACTGGCTGGATTCAAACTAAGTTTCTCTACATCTAAGCCTCCTGAGGTCCTGGGATTACAGACAACAGCCACTGGCACCTTATTTCTTCTCTTCTTCATTTTTTAATCTGGACAATCTGACTTCTGTTAAGAAGTCAAGGTTTTAATTTATAAGCAAACTATCCAATGTTATTTATAGCTGCTTTCCCTTAGAAGGATTTTCTCTCCTCATCTTCCCCTCTGGTCACAGGTTTGAGGCTAAAAGTGAAAAATGAGTGTCACCGGATTTGGGAGCAAATATCCACAGTACATGCCAGTTCTGTAACTTAGCATTGAGCTGCTGTGAATTTACTGTCTCAGGATATAAGGACTGAAAGCTGGAGTGATTCTCATACAGTCTGCATTGCTCCCTTTGCCTATAAAATGATCTAATAATTATGAGTGTTTTGTGTCTCCAACGTTAAGTGTCTAGAACACACTAGTAGCATCTTCATGTGAAGAGTTAAAGTTTTGAGGCAGTGACCACTTGTTGCTTGTTTCTAGCAGAGCAACACGTGGTTGTAATCCAAACACCTGGTTGGTTGTGTGCCTTTATAAACCCTGCAAAACTTGAGCTCGGGGTTCTCCTCCTAGGCTCCGCTGTGTTGGAGTGTAGGATGAGACCCAAGCTGCAGCCCGTTTAAATAAAACCTTAAAACAGCTGTAAAGTCTAACTCTCGATGGTCTTCTTGGCGTGGATCCTGAGACCTGGGTATAACATATTAGTGAGGGCTTGTCCGGGATCCCCCCAAAGAACCCTGAGATCTCAGACTCCAAAGGAAATACAGAGCTGTCTTTGTTAATTTGTCTTGTCCTGTCATTTGTCTGTTTTACTTTCGTTTTCCTTTGTGAGGATGGCCACTCCTATTTGTAAAGGGTTGTTGAGGCAGATGCGCTTGCACCACAATCCTGGAGGAACTGGGAGATGTCCAAGATCCTCTTCTGGGGCGGGGGTCCTTGGAACCCCGCTGTGTGGGGTGGGGGGGCAGTCCTTGGAACACTGCTGTGTGAATTGTGGGGTGGCGGTCGGTTCAGTGTTGGGCTGGAACTGACCAAGAGGGCCTCCTAACAGAGGCCCAACTCGCCCACTGTGGCTCTGCTCTTTCTGCTGTGTGGCCTGGGTGTGGAACCCCACCATGACTGTAGTCAGTGGACCAATTTGGGAGATCTCCACTTTGTAAGCCCTTTTTTGTAACTGTCAGGCCTGCCTGTGTTTTGTTTGTGCTGTTTATTGTTTTTTGGACTGTACGACTGACGGGACTGGAAACTATAGGCACCACTCCATCTAGCTTCCTAGACTTACAAAAAGTAACTGAGACAGAGGGAAAGAAAAGGTACCCCCCGGTTTTTCAGGGAGATAACTTGGAAGAAGAAATGTTTCCTCCCCCATACTCTCCTTTCCAGGTTCCTTTTGCAGAACCTGAGAATAGTCAAGAGGAGGAGGGAGCTATAAAACACTCGGCACCTGCCCTTAAAGTTTCTGAGTGGCCAGTCACTCCATGACAAAGTGGGATCAACCCCCCTTCTAATGCAGCTGTTTTTCCCATAAGCACCATAGGTCCTGTGGATGCAGATGGTCAACAGCAACTCCAATATTGGCCATTTTCTACCAGTGATCTACACAATTGGCACACCCAAAATGTCCTCTTTTCTGAGAAACACCAGGATGTAATTTGTTTGCTTGAAATTATTCTCTTTACTCATCAGCCCACTTGGGATGATTTTAGTCAGCTTTTACAGGTCCTTTTTACCACCGAAGAGAGAGACTATATCCAAGAGGCAGCCCGGAACATATCCCTGGCCCCACAGGGGCACCTATCATGGATCCTGCCCTGATCACTGCCTATTTTCCTGAGATCCAACAAACAATTGAGACAACAATACAGTTGAAAGTAGGGAGCGACTCCTCGTCTATCGCCAGGCTCTGTTGGCATGTCTCAAGGTGGCAGCTTGCCAACCTACTAATATGGCCAAAGATTATAATGTTAGACAGGGAGGAAGTGAAAGTCTGGCAGCATATCTTGAGTGGCTCATGGAAGCTTTTAGTCAATATACCGATATGATCTTGAGACACAGGAGTCGGCTCAGATGATTATGTTTGCCTATATAAATCAAGCTGCACCAGACATAAAGCAAAAGTTGCAGGCTCTAGACA
>NW_027204600.1:0-24361 GCF_024711535.1 Dipodomys merriami
GTGTGGCTCATGTGGTAAAGTTCTAGACTTGAGCTTAAGGCTTGAAAGCTAGCCATAAACATAAGCTTATAAATACCTGAAGTTTATTTCTTGTGGGGGAAGTGGATGAATGAAAAGGAGAACCTGAGACAAATACAGCCAGAATACTCAGTGTACATATGTGTTAAAGAAAGTAGGTAATGTGAAATGAGTCTGGGGGAGAGGGTGGATGGGGTGGGAAAGAATGATGGAATGGGTGACTTTGATCAAGAAGCACTGAACAGGTAGTTGTGGAGGTGGGAGGGAAGGGATGGTAGAGAGAAAACAAAGGAGGAGGCAACATGCTCGATATGAATTGCACTCATTATCTTGCTCATGTAACTGTAACCCCTCTCTACAGCATTTTTACAATAAAAAATGTACAAAAAGAAGCACTGAACACAAAATGTACGTGTTAAGTTGTAACACATTTATACAACCTTTTGAAGTCCAGAATATGTTAAAAAAGATTTATTTCTCACACTTCTGGAGGCTACAAAGCCCAAGGTTAATTTGCTTGCAGATTTGGTGTGTGGTGAGGGTTCACTTCAAACTGTGTTCTCCTATACAAGCTCCCCTGGGCCTCTCACGTGGATTTCCAATTTCCCTCCTCTCATATGGATTTCATCTTTATAACTGTTTATAACTTAATCACCTCCCCATGAATCCTCTCTTCCTAATACTATTACTTTGTGAGTTAGAATAACACTATATAAATTGAGGGAGATAAACATTCAGATCATATCACTAACCTTATTCAATTACTTAACAATTATTTATTAAGTGCTTATGATGTAGTAGTTACTAGTTACTCCAAAACTATTATTAAAATAGACAATCAAATTTTAGATATAGAAAGGATTTTAGAAGAGATTAATTAAGATCAACTAGGAATCTTTTCCAGTCATATCCAGCTGTTCTGCTCATAGACAACAATTTTCCAACAGTGAATATTGCTGAATAATAAAAGGCTTTTTGTATTCTGTGATAGAACTTGATTCCTCTAATTGTATCCTGTGATCAAACCTGTCCCATGGAGACCACAGTTTCATTTTCACATGATAGCCTCATAAGATTCTCAGATATTGCTACTTTTTTTCAAGTTTTCTCCAAGGTGATCCTCCTCAAGCATCTCATTATCATGTGATACCACCTGAAATCTCCAGTTTGAAAGAGTTCCTCCTCAACATGATGCTCAAAAATGGACATAGAAATTCATATGTACAGAGGGTAGTGGAAGTATTGAGCTGCTGATAGTGATTTAGTAATTATTTTGATCATATTGAATTTGGGTTAATTAAATACTTCAGGGGAAAGCCAATTCTCCTTTACCATATCTTATGCCTGCCATTGATTTCTTGATTTCAACTACATTATACAGTAAAAAATGCCTTAATGGTTTCATACAATTATTGAAATAAGCTAGAGCAAATTTAATGCCATATCTTTTTTTTTTAATTGTGAAAATACCGTACAGAGGGGTACAATTACATGGGCAAGGTAATGAGTACGTTTATTATCAAGCATTGTTGCCTCCTCCTTTGTTTCCCCTTCCCATCCCTTCCCATCCCCCCCTCCTCCACTCTGCTATATCCTTCCCTCCCCACCCCTGGCCAAAGTTGTAAAGTTTGTTTTTCGACCTAACATCTTGTACATCTCATTGTTGCAATGGGTCCACCTGTATCCCTATTTAAACAATTTGTTTTTTCTCTTCCCCTCCACAAATTATATCAACATCAAATACAGTGAAAACAAGGGTTATACCGTGGGGGAGGGACATATAAAGCAACAAAGAAATCATCTTATCAATATGTTAGAAACAATCGCAAGAAAGAAAAAAACATTTGAATCCTTATCTTGGGGTTCATTTTGCCTAACATCAACTTATCTGACCATTTCTGCTTGTTTCAGACATATACTAGTAATTGCAAATAAGGGAAACCATGGGACCTATATCTTATGCCTACCATTGATTTCTTGATTTCAACTGCATTATATAGTAAAAAATGTCTTAATAGTTTCATACAATTATTGAAATAAGTTAGAACAAATTTAATGGCTCTAAATAGCACAGTTCTTTTCCATTACCACATGGAGATCAGATAACTGTCATGGATAAAATCAAAGTGTCATTAGGGTTCTGTTCTGTTCTATTAGGCTCTAGGAGATAACTCATTTCCTTGTCTTTCTAGGTTGTAGAGGTTAAAACCCACAGTCATTGGTTTATGACTCTCTTTTCCAACTTCAAAAGTAACAACAGTGTATCTTTCTATGCCTTTTTTGCAGAGTTACTTGATTTTTTCTTTTTCTTTTTTTTTTTTTTTTGTTGGTTGTGGGGCTTGAACTCTGGGCCTGGGTGCTGTCCATGAGCTCTTCAGCTCAAGGTGAGCACTCTACTATTTGAGCCACAGTACCAATTCAGGTTTTTTGAGTGGTTTATTGGAGATAAGAGTCTTACAGTCTTTCCTGCCTGGGCTGGCTTTGAACCGTGATCCCCAACTCTCAGCCTCCTGAGTAGCTAGGATTACAGGTGTGAGCCACCAGCGCCTGGCTTTACTTGATTTATTTTCCACTTTCCTTTCATTTTTAGGAAATCTTGTTATTATTCTGAGTTTACCTAGATAAACAAGAGTCATATTTCTATTTTAAGGATAATTGGTTAATAGAAATAATTCTAACTCTATTTTCAATCTTTATTTCCTTTTGTCATGTATTTATACATATTTATAGACTCTGAGGACCTCTTTGGGGCTTAATATGAAGAATACAGTAGCTCCAGATATCACCTCCTTACTCAACATCTAAGAACTTGAAAGGGGGCAAGAGGGATTATAGTTACATAAGTCAGGTAATGAGCTCATTTCTTTGTGAACAGTGTTACCCCTTTCTTCATTCTCTTCTAGTTTTTCCCCTCCTGATTTCCCTCTCCCTCAAGTTGTGTAGTTCATTTCCAACATAGTGTTTAGTGAGTATCACCACTGAACTTGAGTATCACCACAATTTGTCCCTTCATTTCTGGGCTTCTTCCCATCCCCAAATAAGATAAGCTTACATTCAAGACAAAGTGTGCAGAAATCAAAAACAGTGAGAAAAGTGAGAAAAAGGAGTAAACCAAAGGAAAAAAAAGAAAGAGAAAAGAAAGAACCACAAACAGTATAATAAAAAAACCTCTTGTAAGCTGAGCACTGGTGGCTCATGCCTTGCAATCCTAGCTACCCAGGAGGCTGAGATCTGAGGATCATGGTTCAAAGACAGCCCAGGCAGGAAAGTCTGTGAGATTCTTATCTCCAATTAATCACCAGAAGTTGTGCTGTGGTTCAAGTGGAAGAATGCTAACCTTGAGCTAAAGACCTGAGGGACAGTGCCCAGGCCGAGAGTTCAAACCCTAGGACCAACAAAAACCAAAAAAACCCCTCTTGTTTTCCATTTTTTGGAGTTCATTTCAATAAGCATTATTTTGTATGATCTTATGCGTATCTTATGCATGCGCTCTTGTGATCCTCTCCTAAGAATATCCTCATTTGTTCTCTGTGTGTGAATGTTTCGCGTGCTCTGTAATTAATCATGTCCAAGGGTAATTATTTGTCTTTTACTCTCCATTGGGTTTACTTGTATATTTACAGGCACATTCTAATTATTATAAATGAAGAAAATATGCAGCCTGTTTCTTTGGGTCTGGCTTACTTTGCTTAGTATAATTTTTTTCCAAGTCTTACTATTTCTATACAAATGGGCCAATATAATTTTTTTCTGAGGGAAGCATATAATTCCATTGTGTATATATACCACATTTCTTTATCTATTCATCCACTGAGGGGCCTCTGGGTTGATTCCATATCTTAGTTATGGTAAATAATGCTGCAATGAACATGGTTGTGCTTGTGGCTTTAGTGAAGCCTGGTTTGTGGTCATTTGGACAAATGTCCAGGAGTGGGATTTCTGGGTCATAGGAAAACTAGTCTTTTGAGGATCTCCATTAGTCTTTTCCTCAAAATCTCCATTCAGCTTTCCAGAGTGGTTGAACTAGTTTACATTCCCACCAACAGTGTAAGAGTGTTTCCTTTTGGCCACATCCCTGCCAGCATCTGTAATTGTTAGTTTTCTTGATAATGGTCATTCTAACTGGGGTGGGGTGGAATCTCACTGTTATGATTTGTACTTTTTTTATGGCCAGAGATGTTGAACATCTCTTTATGTGTCTATTGGCCATTCTCATTTCTTCTTCTGAGAAAATTAGCCCAAAAAAGTCTGTATGTCAACAATGAGAAGAGCATGACTGAAATTAGGAAGGCAACTCCATTTGTAATAGTCTCAAGGAAAACCATAACAAAATGAAGGAATTAACCAAAGATGTGAAGGAGCTCTATGATGAAAACTTTAAAAATCTGACAAAGGAAATTAAAGTAGATTCAAGGAAATGGAAAAATCTCCCATGCTCCTGGATTGGAAGGATTAACATCATGAAAATTGCAATACTGTCCAAAGCTGTCTACAAATTCAATGCAAAACCCATCAATATTCCAACAACATTCTTCAATGTTGAAGAAGAAGCAATCCAAAAATTCACATAGAGCAATAGAAGACTCCTGAATAGCAAAAACAATCCTTAGTAGGAAGAACACTGCTGGAGGAGTGTCACACTTCAAACTATTACAAAGCCATAATAATAAAAACAGCTCAAAAACCCAGAAATGAACCTACAAACCTATAGTCACCTAATGTTTGATGAGGGACCCAACAACACAGGATGGAAGAAAGACAGCCTTTTCAGCAAATGGTGCTGGTAGAATTGGCTATACATGTGTAGAAAACTGAAGCTAGATTCTTACATTTCACCCTGCATCAGAATCAGTTCCAAATGGATCAAAGACCTCAATGTAAGACCAGATACCCTGAAAATATTACTGGTAGGGATAGGGGAAACACTAGGGCTCCTTCGCATAGGTCTGAACTTCTTACGTAAAGACACAGAATCACAACAAATCACAGAAAGGTTGGATAAATGGGATTGCATCAAACTGAAGGGTTTCTGCATATGAAAGGACATAGCAAGTAAGATAAATAGAATGCCCCCAGAATGGGAGAAGATCTTACTACCTATGAATCAGACAAGGTCCTCAGATCTAAAATATACTTATAGCTGAAAAAATTGAACCTCCCCAAAAGAAATCCCCAAAGAAACAACAACCCAATTAATAAGTGGGCTAGGACTTAGGGAGGGTCAATCTTTCTTTCATGTCTTGTTGAAGAAAAGAAGTGGGAAATTTTCTTTAAGTCCCTCTAGCATCAATTTGCTTGCCAGAATTATGTCACAAACACATTTTTAATCTTATCACTGGAAATAAGTAAATAATAAATAAATAAATATGAACAAGCTGTTTGGTTTAGCTTGAGATCTGCCTCTTAATGAGAATATAAGTATTATATTATTAAATTAATACTATATATTATATAATATGTCTATTATGGAAAAAATAGGAAGATTCCTAAAAAATTACTGGGAATAGCATTTTACCATATGACCTGGCAATCTCATTATTGGGTTATGTAGTCAAAAGAACTGAAGAGCTATCTGCACTTGCATGTTTATTGCAGCACTAGTCACAATAACCGAGATATGACTATTATTTGGCCATGAAAGAAATAAAATTCCGGCTAGGTGCTGGTAGTTAATACTTGTAATCCTAGCTACTCAGGAGGCTGAGATCTAAGGATTGTGGTTCAAAGCCAGCCTGGGCAAGAAAAATCCATGCCACTTGTCTCTAGTTAACCACCAAAAACCCGTAGTGGAGTTGTGACTCAATTGGTTGAGTGCTAGCCTTGAGGGAATAAATTTTAGGGATGGAACTTAAGCCCCAAGTTCAAGTTCCAGGACCTGCACACAAAGAAGGAAGGAAGGAAGGACAGAAAGGATGAAAGAAAGTAAGAGGAAGAAAGAAAGAAATGAAGGAACAAAGGAAGAAAGAAATCATACCACTTGCAGAAATATGGATGGGACTGGAGGGCATTATGTTAAGTAAAATAAGTCAGACACAGATAAGCAAATATTAGACGTTCTGAAGTTAGAACTTTATATATCACTTTGCACCAGAATCAATTCCAAATGGATCAAAGACCTGAATATAATGCCAGATACCCTGAAAATATTACAGGAAGGGATAGAGGAAACACCAGGGCTCCTTTACACAGGCTGAAACTTCCCAAGTAAAGATCCAGAGTACATGAAGCTAAAAAGTGGATTTCAAAGAAGTAGATAATGGAAGTGTGTGTGTGAGGCAGAGTTGGAGAAAGCATGGTTATCAAGTACAAAATTATAATTGTCTAGGAAGAATAACTTCTTTCTGTAGCACAGTAGGATAAGTAAGGTTGCCAACAATTGAATATTTCAAGCTAGCTACTAGAAAAAAAATCTTGAATGTTTTTTTTAACAATGTTACATATGTGAAATGATCATTGTACATAATATATACACAGAATGTTCTGACATGTCACATTAGGTCCCATAAATATGCATACTTATTATGTATCATTAAAAATAGGAAAATAAGGAGTGGGGAGATCTATCCCTTAGGGCCGAGGAAGGCTTAATTTCTCATAAGGCAAATAGGTGTCTGATACCTGAATCATATTGGGTTTCTGGTACTAAGCAAGATACGGAGAATGGCTTTTGAGTAAACATGTATCTTGGAATAGAACCATGATAATGTCCAATTATGACTTAATAAACTAATGGAAAAGGGAGATGATTGTTGTTCATTTATGGTAAAGAGGGCAAATAGATATAAGAATCTGGAGGAAAGGGAAGAAAAAAATACTTTAAGTATATGAGTGTTATGTTAGGGTTCTGTCAGAAATATATATGTATATTTGTGTATCTCTATCTCTATCTCTATAAATCTCCATTTCCAAACCCCCAAGGTCACATCCTTACAAACAATCCTTCCATATGTGTGCATGTGTATATGTACACATCTATAACATTTGCATATATACACTCATGTTTTAATGAATATACACACATTTATATACACATGTATGTATGAGGGTATTTGTTTCAGGACTGTGTATTACATAATTATGAAAGCTGGTTCAGTGTTCTCTGAAAGCTTATCATCTTTATTCTGATGTTGAGGCTTGTGGACATGATAAAAGTAAGGAAAGAAAAGTAAGGAAAGATGGATTTAAAATGTGAAGACTAAGTGAGCTACAGCAAGCAGGATTATGAGCACTCATGGGCTTCTGTTATGATTTGTGTCTGAAATGTCCCCCCAATGCTTATTTTTGAACGTCTTGTCCCCAGCTGGTGGTTCTTTTGGGAAGTGGGAGAAACTTAGAAGGAGGGCCTCTTTGGAGGAAGCAGGTCATTGGGGCTCTGCCCACCCACTTTCTTTTTCTCTCTTTGCTTCCTGGCTGCCATAAATTGAGCATCTTTCCTCCACCACCTACTGCTACTATGATCCACTACCTTTCTGCAGGCCTGTAAGCAGTCATGGCTGGAAACCTGAAACTGTGGGCTAAAGTAAATCTTTCCTTCTTTAAGTTGATTTCGCTCAGGTGTTTGTCACAGTGATGCTATACTAACATTAAGGGTGATTTGAACCCATGCAAAGTCTAATTGTCTTCTGTCTTTTTTTGATGTCAATTTAGTCTTGCTCAGATTCCAGTAATTGATGTATTCAGGAGCTATTGCTACTTCTGACTTTTGTTATTACATATTTAACATTTTAATACTTAGAAACAATGGTAAAGTTAACATTGAAATTGGTAATATGCATTGACTAGGGGCCTATATTTCAAGGGCTTCATTTTCTGAAAGAAAAGTAGGGGAAAAGGAAAGGATAGTTTAAAAACATTTCAGGAGTTTTTTTTTGTTTACTTTTCTTTTGCTATGCTATCTACAGTTTATGAATGATTTTAAAACAAATTGATTCATTTTCTTTTCTTTTTTTTGTGCCAGTATTTGGGCTTGGACTCAGGACCCTATGCTCTTGCTTATTTTTTTAATTTTTTTCTGACACTGTACAACTTAAGCCATGCCTCACTTATAGCTTTTTGCTGATTGATTGACAATAAGTCTCTTGGATTTGTTTGTCTGTCCATCCTCATATCTCAGCTTGCTTAGTAGCCAGGATTATAGACTTGAGCCACTGGGATCCAAGTGATTCCTATCTGCCCCCCAACAAATGAAAACCACATGTAACCTTTTAGCAAATCCTGGGAGATTCCCTCGCTGTTGAGGAAAATCAGGGAGGTAAAAAGATGCATTTAGTGTGAGTTGCAGGATTGTAGCCCCAAGAAACAGCAGTTTGAGACCAGTTTTCTCCCCCCCCTCTTTCTCTTTTCTTTCCCTCCCTCCCTCTCTCTTATTTCCCTTCCTTCCTTCCTTCCTTCCTTCCTTCCTTCCTTCCTTCCTTCCTTCCTTCCTTCCTTCCTTCCCTCCTTCCCTCTTCCTCTTTCTCCCTCTCTTTCCCTTTATCTCTCTCTGTCTCTTTCTTCCTTCCCTTCTTTCTTCCTTCCTTCCCTTCTTTCTTCCTTCCTTCCCTTCCCTCCCTTCTTTCTTTCTCTCTTTCTTTCTTTCTCTCTCTTTCTCTCTTTCTTTCTTTCTCTTTCTCTCTTTCTCTCTTTCTTGCTCTCTCTCTCTCCCTTCCTTCCTTCCTTTCTCTCTCCCTTCCTTTCTCTCTCCCTTCCTTTCTCTCTCCCTTCCTTCCTTCCTTCCTTCCTTCCTTCCTCTCTTTCTTTCTCTCTTTCTTTCTTTCTTTCTTTCTTTCTTTCTTTCTTTCTTTCTTTCTTTCTTTCTTTCTTTCTTTCTTTCTTCCTTTCTTTCTTTCTTCTCCTTCTTCCTTCCTTCCTTTCTTTCTTTCTTTCTTTCTTTCTTTCTTTCTTTCTTTCTTTCTTTCTTTCTTTCTTTCTTTCTTTCTTTCTTTCTTTCTTTCTTTCTTTCTTTCTTTCTTTCTTTCTTTCTTTCCTTTCTCTCATCTGTTACAATACCAAGAATAGAAATACCACTGTTATCCTTAGTACCCAGGGTAGGGACATCTATCCATCTACACATAATAGAAATCTTTGCCAGCCTGTGTACCTTCCTTATTCCCTAGTCCTTATTTCATACCACAAGCACTATAGTACTAGTTATTATCTTCCTTCCTAACTGATTCTGCTCCACTTCTAGCATCTAAACTACCATGAACTGAATTCTTAATGGGAATATGGAGAGTCCGTTTGTTTTTATTCTCAAAGAAGGTAATACTGAACAATTGTGAATAATTTCTGCACACTTTCTTTAATTTAGCAATTCTATCAGGAGTTTATTCTAGTAAAATATTTTAGAAAATATGTACCAGTGACCTCTCTGTATATCACCTTTATAATATCAATTAAAATTTTAAAAAAGCATATGCTTAGAATGTAATGCTCTTTAGACATTAAAGTGAATGAGCTAGATCTGTAAGTGAAACCAGAGTTTTTAGATTGCAGGTGCAAACTCCAGGAGTTCCACATATCAGGTCTAGTCACTCATCCCCATATGACAAATAAAAACAACAATGGTGAAGGAAAGAGAAAGAAGATTCATTACATGGCATGGATATGTCATGGAAAGACAGTACCCTACTATATCTTCTGATGTCCTCTTGTACAGGTGTGAACTTTTAAGTTTTATAAATGAAGACGTAGGGTTAGGGGGAGAGAGGTGTGCATAATGATTAAACATTCCCAGTTATAGGTAGGACTTGATTGACCTTTGACTAAGTCTGTCTGGGGTGAGGGAATCACAGAGAGGCTAATATGGCTTTATCAGTTAAGGGGCATGGGAACATTCACTATTGCATAGTAGTCACTCACTATTACATAATAGTCATTCACTATTGCACAGTAGGTGGCCTGTCCTAAGCTTTTAGCTATTCTCTTCCTTTAGGGAAGCTTTGCCTTTTGCCACAGCAAAATATGAAGAAGGCATTGCCTGTCTGAAGGGTAGTGTTCTTTGTGTCACAAGATACAAGTAAATTCTCTCCTTCCTGGATCCCACGGCAACTGCAAAGTAACTGCAGAGAATGGCTTAAAGCAGAAGCACATACAAATTGAGTCTGGGATGCCAACCTTTTCTCCTGCTTTTAGTTGACCTAAAGGCCCAGGAAAAGTAGCTTTTAAGCACTTATTACACAAGTGACAATAATAACTAGACCAAAACAAGTTACAAAGGAGTTACAAGATAATCAATTTTGTATCTTACATATATACAATAGGTACAAGTATCACAAAGAAGTATCTTTGTATCTCTAAAAAGGTATATAAAAAGTTATTAACCCAGAGGCAAGTTTCTGGGTACTTTTTCTTTCTGTTATATTTTTATTTATTTATTTTATTTATTTATTTATTTTTTCAGTTGTGGGGCTTGAACTCTGGGCCTAGGTGCTGTCCTTCAGCAATTCAGCTCAAGGCTAGCACTCTACCACTTAAGCCACAGTGTCAATTCCAGTTTTCTGATGGTTTATTGGAGATAAAAGTCTCATAGATGCTCCTGCCCGGGCTGGCTTTGAACTGTGATCCTCAGATCTCAGCCTCCTGAGTAGCTAGAATTACAGGCATGAGCCACCGGGGCCTGGCTAATTTTTAAATGTTTCAATTTTTTTCTGTCATGCGATTCTTTTTAAGTAGAAAATACTTCAAAAATACCATTTGTTTATTTTCTTGGCTCCGTCAAAATAAGAGGCCCAACTGGGGAGTGGTATTGGGTCTGAAATCCCGAGAGATCCAGTGAGTCAGGCATTGGGGATCCTTACTCAGTTTATTTTATCTTAAAAAACAAAACAAAACAAAAAACTATGTTCACCAAACCTCTCTAATTAAAAAGGAAATTTCGTAGAAGGGGAGGCCTCTGCATACCTCAGGGGACTCATTCTTCCCTGGCTGCCTTCCGGATTGTTCCAGTTCATTAGCTGAGGAGTTAGGGGTGTTGGCTCCAGCCACAGCTGCTGCCTTCTTGAGTGCTGTTCTGATCTGGTCAGCAAAACCCCTTGGGGAAAGCATCAGGCTTTGAGTGGCTGCCAGCCTAGTCCATTTTTCAGCATCTAAGCAGTCTTGCTGGTTTGGCCCACCCTCCTGTGGTGTCTTTCCTCTCTTTCCAAACCATTGTGTGGCCAATCATTAGAAAACACTAGGAACTGAGAGGCCTAATTCGTCAAGCTAGGGTGTCCCCAAATGGAGGCATTCATAGCCTGCAGCCTAACTACAGATAATCCCAAACCCGAGATTATTGATATGATTAGAACCAATGGCCTTACTTTACTTAGTGCTGATTCTCTGTGCCCTTCTTACTGATCATGAATGTGTTGACATCACTGACATCAAAAGAGATAGGACAACAAGACCAAAAGATGAGCAGCCTCTTTGAAAATATCGCCCTTTCCCAATGAGGCCCAATCATTCAACTTTATTTCTTTCCTACTAAGATTTTTTACTATGATTAGAAAAGAAACAATTTTGTATATTTTGATTACTGAGGTAATTTTAGTGTTTCTCTTTGTCATTACAAATGCAATTGTTTAAAAACATATATGTGTGTGGCTAATTCAAGTAAAGAAGTCTCTATAATGACACCGCCCCATTTGCTCGGAAATGGATAGACTTGGAAAAAATTATTAAGCCAGACCCAAAGAAACATAGGTCCTGTGGTTTCCCTTATCTACAATAACTAGTATATGTCTAGGACAAGCAGAAAAGGTCAAAAGCTATGTACATATGACCAAATAAGCTGATGCCAAATAAGCTGATGAACCCCAAAATAGGGACACAAAGAGATTTTATCTTTCTCACTGTTCTTTTTAATGTACTATGGTTTTTTTTTGTTTCTTTTGTATGATCTTCCCACATGGTATAACCCCTGTTGTCACTGCATTTGATTCCAGTGTCTTTGCATCTTGTATATACTTTTCTAATTTGGGGAGGGAAGAGAAATAACAAATGCTGAAATGGGATGACCCATTGTAACAATGAGATGTGCGAGACACTATGTTGAAAAAGAACTTTACAACTTTGAGGAGGAGGAGGGAGGAGTTGGGAAGGTGGGGAGGAAAGGGATGATAGGGAAAAAACAAAGGAGGGGTAACAATGCTCCATAGGAAATGGACTCATTACTTTGTTCATATAACTGTAACCCCTCTATACAGTAGTATCTTTACAAAAATATATAAAGAAGTCTCTATATTTACTAGTATAAATTATGCGATAGAATCTGAATTCATATATATCCCCTGTACCCTCTCCCTGCCTTTTTTTCTTTCTTTCTGAGGCTGCTTTGCTATGTATTACCTAGGCTGGCCTCAAACTCATTCCTTCTGCCTCAGCCTCCCATGTGCTGCAGATGTGCTCCAGACCCTCTTCATTTTCAGCCAATACATTTTTCTGTATATAGCAGCATCAACTGGAACTCAACATCTCTGTTCTTTCCTTCCTGGGTACACAGCTGGTTCTTTTTTTCCTCATCTCTTGTCTTTCTTATTGCATAGAACTTTTTAGGTGCAGCCTATGGCTGAATTTGTTGAATGGAATATGTGAGGAAATGATATGTTCCTGCTCAAAACCTTAAAGAAGATCATAACGAGCCAAAGGAACCTTGGTGTTGAATAGCCATATAAAACCTTCTCTTGCATACTGGACTTTGAGCTGAGTGATAAGTACTTTTAATGTGCTAAATCACGGAGAACCGAGTGTTCTTAAAACAATACATCTTTTCTTATACCTTATGGAAATCATCTACTTTAAAATAAAGCTCAGAGATGCTTTCTATATTAACTGATTTTAGTAATGGCACATACTATGGAAATATTAATTCTCTATTGTTATATTTCTAGAGAGAGAGAGAGAGAGAGAGAGAGAGAGAAGGGAGAGAGAGAATGAGATAGAGCTCTACTTCATGACCTCAATAACTCTTTAAACTTTTTTCTGAATATCAATATCTTATAAAATATTAATAAGCAAACTCTCAGAGACTATTTACAGTGTTGTTAGTCTCAAGGACAAAAACATTGACTTTGCACAGAGCAAGAATTAACACAAATTAAGGTAACTTTAATCTCAACATGTTACTAATATTGTTATGAAATCATTTGTAAGATGCCTTCAAGATGCAATGTTCTGACCCTGTAAGTTTGACTGTTATAGAAATTGACTCAATTTTGTTAAAGAAAAACAAATAAATCAATAGATTTGTGTGAGTCAAACAGTGGTCAAAAATAAGATCTCTGCGCAGAAGCCATGGTAGTTCCAGGGATCTTATCTGGAAGAACTTACAGAAAGTATCATAGAAAGCAATAGCTGCCATGTGAATGACTCAGCTCCATTCACCTTCTCTTTTTCCCTCCCTAAGCTCTATCTCTTAATACTATAACATTGGGTCTTAGGTTTCAACATATGAATTTTGGCATAACACACATATCCAAAACATAGTATCACACAAAAAAGCTGAAAATATTTTCCTGTGTTTAGTTGCTTATAATATGAATGGAATTTCTGGGCATATATCCTAAAAAGGTAAGTGACAATAATACACATGTGACATTGTGAATAATTGCAGCCTTTAATACTGTGTTTAAGTTAATAACATTGGCAAGCTTAGCTAGTAACTTTCTTAAGATTGACAGCTATTTAAGATTGCAGGCATTAGCCACTGGCATTGGGCTACAGCATTTCTAGAGTAGTTCATTTTAGTGAGAAGCAATATTTGGACTCATTAGCATCTCAGGTCAAAAGGGTACTGAGTAAATCATATTAGGTCCCTTTATTAACCTTGGAGCCAAGGGCTCTTAATTCACTTTGTTAACAACTCCTCATCTGGGCTATATGCACCCTGTAAAATGTAGCTAACTTATTTTTTAAGAAAGTTTATTTTGAAATAAATTTTGACTTATGAAAAAGCTGCAAAGATCTTACAGAGAGTTCCCATATGCCATTCACTCACCTTTCTCTAATGTTAATGTTTTATGTATCCATAGTTATATTTATTTTTCTTTTAGTGACTAAGTCATTTAGGTCTCAGTGAGATAGAGTAGTAATGCATCTAAAAGTATGAGGTTAATTGTACCTAATTGGAGACTGAGATTTGAGGACTGATGTTCAGTGTCAGCCCAGCCACACAAATTAGAGAGGCTTTTATTTCCAATTAAGCATCAAAAAGCTTGAAGTGGAGATGTGGCTCAAGTAGTAGAACACCAGCCTTACGAGAAAAAGCTTAGTGAAAGCTCAAGGCCCTGAGTTCAAGCCCCAGTATCAGC
Source organism: Dipodomys merriami (assembly GCF_024711535.1). Taxonomy (NCBI): domain Eukaryota; kingdom Metazoa; phylum Chordata; class Mammalia; order Rodentia; family Heteromyidae; genus Dipodomys; species Dipodomys merriami. The sequence goes on from NW_027204600.1 coordinate 14,286, forward strand.
ACCCCCCCCAAAAAAAATAGGGTGAGATTTTGTGGTCAGACATAATGGCTCACACTGGTAATCTTAGCTACTTAGGAGGTAGAGATCAAGAGGATCACAATTCAAGGTTAGCTTGGACAAAATTCTCAAGATTCCCATCTTAACAATGCTGAACTGTCATCACAGCTACTTAAAAAATGTAAATAGGAATATCAGGGACCAGGATAGCCTTGGCAAAAACATGAGGCCTTCTTAAAAAAATAACCAAAGCTAAAAGGACTGGGAACAGTGTTAGAGTATCTATCCACTTAGCAGGCATAGACCCTGAGTTCAAACTTAAGCACCACAAAACAAACCAACAAACAAAGAAACAAACAATAAAAGTTTTGGATAGAACAAAGTTGAATTTAGGTCTTATATCATACTTAGCAGCTGTTGACAATGCTGGGGAAATTACTTCTTGAAAAATGAGGTACTGGGCTGGGAAGTTGGCTTTGTGGTAGAGTGCTTGCCTTACATGCATGAGGCCCTGGGTTCGATTCCTCAGCACCACATACACAGAAAAAGCCAGAAGTGGGTGCTGTGGCTCAAGTGGTAGAGCACTCACCTTGAGCTGAAGAGCTCAGAGACAGAGCCTAGGCCCAGAGTTCAAGCTCCAAGACAGACAAAAAAAAAAAAGAGGTCCTGTGTCTTATATGGTACTATGTAAATTAAACATATTTGAACTTATAAGGTTTGGATAAATAGTAGATGGTTGATCAGTGTTTTTTTTTTCTCTCTCTCTCTCCCTGTAGTACCATTCTTTGACTTCCTTCTATCACTTCTTTCTTTCCTTCTTGACATTTTTGGATATCTAGGTTTCTGCTTTTGTTTTTATCATATATTTTCTTTTGCTTTCTTACCCCTCCAATTCCAGCCCTTTCTGTGAGAGAAGATGGTTTTTTTTACTTTAGTATTGTTCAACCTCTTCTGATTTAGCTTAAAAGCCTTTGGCTTACCAGTCTAAGTTTGATGTACAAAATGCTTCCACATCACTAACAAGGGCATGGAAAAAGTATATGAAAAAAAGTGAAACCAGTTATAGATTGCAAAATATCTTTGTGTGAGGGAGGGGGAAGGGAATCTGGATAAGAATATAAACTTTGAAAGAAAACTGAAAGCTGTTGTTTACCCTTTAACACTGAAAAGGATCTTTAATATGTGAAGTTTAAGACACTGGCTCCAAATAATGCATTTTTAGCTAAGTAAGACTTAGATCTTTGATGGGCTAATCTCTCATCACTTACTCTGATGAATGTCCACAGGGAAGGAAAACAGTACAATACTGGCACCATTTCACCCCTCAACAAAAATCTGCTTAAAACCAGATGCCTGGTAGCCATATGACAGACGTTCCATCCTGAGGAGGGGGTTGTCCTCAGGGATCTGGGAGAGGAAGGGTGATTATGCCACTAGCCTGCTTTCAAGCCTAATAGGCAGTGAGGGAGGGAGAGATGGAGCCCTGATCATCTTGGAGGTGACACCCTCTGGGCAGTGAGTGCTGCGTACAGGATTGAGAGGCAGCTCAGCAGCTGTCCTATGTGGCAACAGCCTTTTCTGCCATATGGGGGAGCAAGATTTGGCATGGGATTGGGATCTTAGGTTGATGAAAACCCCTTTCCTTTGTTCATGTAAAAGTGTGGGTTACAGGCCTAATTTGAGAGAGTAAGTAGAATAGCCCACCAATTCCCAACTGCTTCTTGTTTAAAAATTTCATAGTTAAAAGACAATCTTTTAGCTCCTAAATTGGTGAGAGGAATGACTGTTACTTTGTATCATAAGGAATGGGTTAGAATAAAGGAAAACAAAAACAAAAAAACCCAGTAATCAGTATGAGGTTGACAAGGAGTTTCACCAAGAAGAAATATTTGCACATGGCAGATTTGCTCAGAGGTCCATCAGGAATATTTGCTGGAGTCATCAAGTAGAAACATATCGTGTGGCAATTTGAGGCAGATGTGAGACAGATACCATTTCTGTAATAGCAACATGAACCGTTTTCTGGAGTAGGGCAGGACACAAGGGCTGAGAGGCCTGAAAGAGTCTTATGGAAGCTGCCATTTTGCCAAGAAGACCAGAAAGCACCTTCTTCTTTTTTTTTTTTAATTTAATTTAATTTTATTTGTGAACATACTGTACAGAGGAGTTACAATTATGTGGGCAGGATAATGCGTACATTTCTTACCAAGCATTGCAGCCTCCTCCTTTGTTTACCCTTCACATCCCTTCCCAGCCTCTCCCCTCCCCCCCAATCCCAATCCTTGTCCTTCCCCCCTTCCCCCCACCCCCGCACCGACATTGTAAAGCTAGTTTTGGACATGACAACTTGTACTTCTCATTGTTGCAACAGGTCCACCTGTATCCTTAAACAACTGTTTTTTCCCCATCTCCTCCACAAGTTATACTGACATCAAATATAGTGAAAGCAGGGGTTATACTGTGGGGGAGGGACATACAAAGCAACAAAGAGATAATCTTATAAATGCATTAGAAACACATGCATGAAAGAAAAAAACATTAAAATACACATCTAAGGGTTCATTTTCCTGACATCACATTATCTGACCTTTTCCACTTGACTCATACATATACTAGATATTACAAATAAGGGAAACCATGGGACCTATGTTTCTTTGGGCCTGGCTTACTTCACTTAATATAATTTTTTCCAAGTTTTTCCATTTCCTAACAAATGGGGCAATGTCATTCTTTCTGATGGAGGCATAGAATTCCATTGTGTATATATACCACATTTTCTTGATCCATTCATCTACTGAGGGGCATCTGGGTTGGTTCCATATCTTAGCTATGGTAAATAATCAGAAAGCACCTTCTTATACTGAGTAATGCTGGCATGGGTGGGTAGAAGAAGGGCAATTAGAAAGGTTTCTGTCAGAAAATTAGAGATCAAGGCATTGTTATTAAAGCATACTATATATTTGAGCTTTGCAGAGGTGGCAGCAATATAATCATTTTGACTAAGGGCTCAGTTAGAAAGTTTAAAATTTGAAATATTCATACTTTGTAGAAATATATGTAACATTTTATTTTAGCAAAGAAACTCTAGCACATCATATCACTGCCACTGTAGTTGTGTGTCACATATGGATAATGGTGGACCATATGTATGATAATGACTCTGCAAGATTATAGTAGCAATAAAAATTCCTCTTATCTAGTGATGTTCCAGCTGTTGTGATGTCCTTGTGCAATGCATTGCTCATATATATTTTTTTAATAGTGCTAGGGCAAAAGAGCTATTGTATCAGTGGTATGAACCTGTAGCACATAAAATTATGTACAGTGTATAATAGTTGGTAATTATTGCCTTATATATTTATTATTCTATATGTTTGTTGTTACTTTAGAGTATATTCACTGTGAAGCATTATGCTGTGCTACCTCAGCAGAAACTTCATTTTGTATTTGCTGTTTTTTTTATTATATGGTTTTCTATTACATCATTTTTTTTGTCGGTCGTGGGGCTTGAACTCTGGGCTTAGGCGCTGTCCCTGCACTCTTCAGCTCAAGGCAAGCGCTCTACCGCTTGAGCCACAGCACCACTTCTGGTTTTCTAGTGGTTTATTGGAAATAAGAGTCTCATGGACATTTTTCTGCCCTGGCTGGCTTTGAACCATGATCCTCAGAACTCAGCCTCCTCAGTAGCTAGTATTACAGGCGTGAGCCATCGGTGCCTGGCTCTATTACATGATTTTCTTATGTTGCTTTATTCATCATGGTCCTAGGATCACTAGACTATACCATATACATACCATATAAGCCTAGAGGTAGTAGACTATACCAGCTAGAGTTGTTTGTTGTTTGAGTCCAAGAGTCTCATCATTTAGCTCAAGATGGCCTTGAATTCACAATTCTCTTGCCTTAGCTTCTGAAGTACGAGTATTACAAGTATGTACCATACTGTCTGGATTTTTTTCCCCCTTGTGATGCTGGGATCAATCCCAGCCTTGCACATTTAGAAAAGCACTCTAACACTGAGCTCCATTTCCTGCCCCCATTTAAGTTTGCATAAATATATTCCATGATGCTTGCACAGTGAAATTACCTAATGATGCATTTCTCAGGATGCAGCCCTATCTTTAAGTGATGTACGATGAACTATGATATGATAGAAAAAGGTAGAGAATAAACTGATTTATTGGTCTGTGTTCTTTCATTGTTTTTTTTCTTAATTCTTTATCCATCCATAAGGAAGATAGTAATAGGTAATTCCACATTAAAGTTAATCATATACTAGGTACTTTCTGTGTATCAGTTCACTTGTAGTGTACAAATCTTTTGATATGTTATTATAATTCACTTCATTTCATAGTGTGAAGGAGGTAAGACATGATTTAAATAACTTATCTAATGTCATATAGCTAGTAAATGACAGAACTGACATTTCACTTTAGGTTGCCTGACTCCAGAGCCTATGTTTAACTCCCAAGGATACTATCTACTCTGTTTACCTTAAAGGTTGTAGCAAGAATGAAACTAACAGAAAGTAACAGATGAAAATGAACTATATAACTTGTGTGTGGGGATGGGAGGGAAAAACTGGGAGAGAGAGGGGGGGGGAAGGCGTGATGTTGTCCAAAAAGAAATGTACTTTTTTACCTGACTTATGTCAGTGTAATACCTCTGTGTATCACCTTTATAATATATAAACATTAAAAAAAAGAATGCCACCACCTTTTAATTAGCTTCAAATCATTAATTGTGTGTGTATGTGTGTGTGTGTGTGTGTGTGTGTGCTCACACACACACGTGCATCAGTCCTAAGGCTTGAACTCAGAGTATGGGCAGTGTCCCTGAGACTTTTTGCCCAAGGCTAGCACACTACCACTTGAACCATAGCTCTACTTCTGGCTTTTTGGTAGTTAATTGGAGATAAGAGTCTCAGGGACTTTCCTGCCCAGGCTGGCTTTGAACTTCAGTCCTCAGATCTCAGTCTTCTAAGTAGTTAGGATTACAGATGAGAGCCATTGGCACCTTATTTTTGCTTCCTTCATTTTAAAGGACAATTATTCTATTTTTCTAATTGCAAGAAGATGAGAGATTATATATGTATATATATATGTATGTATATAAAGTGTTCAGTTTCTAGTAGGAAGTAAAAAAATTCAGTTATTATTGTTTGGTCCTGTTTTCAAGTATTAATCCTGAAGACCAGATCCATATGCATATTTTGTTATCCTACTTTAGTTATAATGAGACATATCTGTTAGTAACAATAGCTAACATTTATGAGACTTATGATAGTCTAGAGGTCTAGACCAAAAGATGAAGAAGCTGCTTTTAGCATTCCAATTTTAGAAACGTGGAAGCTGAGACAGAGGTATTGAGTAACTGGTACATACTTACAAATCTTCTAAGTGATGGCTAGATTTGAAACAAGTAGGCTAATTCTTAATTACAAGACTTTTAATCATAGATCCAGAAGATCACAAAATTAGGAGAAGAAATAGAAAGTTTTATTATTCAACTTTATGTCCCACAGTGCATGTTACTTGCTTGCTGTTTCTGAGAGTTTCATATTTAGCATCTGCTTGCCTATGTTTAAGAACAGGATGTTCAATGGCCCAATGAGGAAACCCTCAGTGATGGTTATTTTCTCTTTCTTTCTTTTTTCTTTTTATTTGAAAATGCTAAAAACAGAGAGGTTACAGTTACATAAATCAGGCAAAGAATACATTTTCTAAGATTAAGCTGAGATTGTTGTCATTGATCAACTAGTTTTTGAGGCACCCAGAAACTTATCTCCTTCTTCAACATGATAGCCCTTTGTTATTTGAAAGCTACTTGTTTGGTCAGAGTTTTGTTACTATGACAGAATTCCTGAAGTAAACAATGTAAAGGATTTAACACTTAGTTTCATAGTTTCTGATGTTTCATTCCCTGGTTGTTTGGCCTTATAGCTTTGAGTGTGGCTGGGAACATTTTCTAGAACAAAGCTTCTCACCTCATGGTGGTCTGGAAGTAGCCAGGGTGGGGATAAGTGGACTGCAAGGGTCTCAGTACAAGATACACTTTTTTGTTGTTGTTATTGGTCGTGGGGCCAGAAGTCTGGGCCTAGGCACTGTCCCGCAGCTCTTCAGCTCAAGGCAAGCACTCTACCACTTGAGCCACAGCACCACTTCCAGCTTTTTCTGCTTATGTGGTGCTGAGGAATGGAACCCAGGACCTCATGTATGTTAGGCAAGCATTCTACCACTGACCTACCTTCCCAGCCCCGAAGATGTACTCTTTAAAGGCACATTTCCTTCCTCCAATCAGGCCCTACCTCCTTGTATCTACCATTGTTCCAAAATACTAACTTGCAAATCAATTCTTCAGTATATCAATCTTATGATGATATTAGAGTCCTCATGATCTAATCACTTCCCCAAAGCTCATCAATCGTCATCTAAGCCTTTAACAGATGGGCCTTTGTGACCATTTTGTAACTAAACAGTAATACTGCTGTTTTCTTTTCCAAGCCAACAATTTCAGTTTTTGTCAGTGGTGAGTCATCACCCTGGGTGGTCTATTAACTCTATAGTGTAAAGTATGATCATCAAAAGTACTTCATTTTTTTTTCTTCTCAGTGCAGATTGAGATTGCGTTAGGTTTCTGGAAATTTTATTACACAGTTTACTCTCACTGATTTTAGATACCTATAACTTCCTGACTATCATAAGAAAATACCACACTGGGTGACTTAAACATAATGAATGTTGTCATAATTTTGAAGACTACAAGTCCATAATTAATATTATAGCTAATTTGGTTTCCGGTGAGAACTCTCTTCCTGGAAAGTCACCTTCTCATTGAGATGGTCACCTTCTCACTGTGTCCTTACAATATATCTTCTTCTGTTATAAGAAGAGAGCTTCAATCTTTACTAGCCATACAACGGACAAGGGTCTCATATCTAAAATATACTTGGAACTCAAAAAATTAAACCCCCCAACAACAAATCCTCAAAGAAACAACTGCCCAATAAATAAGTGGGCAAAAGACTTAAAGAGAAGCTTCTCTGAAGAAGAAAGAAGGATGGCCAATAGACACATGAAGAAATGTTCAACATCCCTAGCCATAAAAGAAATGCAAATCAAAACAACATTGAGATATCACCTCACTCCAGTTAGAACAGCAAAAATCAAGAACTCTAACAACAACAGATGCTGGAGGGGATGTGGACAGAAAGGAACCTTACTTCATTGTTGGTGGGAATGTAAACTTGTTCAACCACTTTGGAAAGCAGTATGGAGGTTCCTCAAAAGACTTCACATAGATCTCCCCTATGATCCAGCAATCCCACTTTTGGGCATTTACCCAAATGTTTACAAACAAGACCACACTAAAGCTACCAGCACAACTATGTTTATTGCAGCATTATTTACCATAGCTAAGATATGGAACCAACCCAGATGCCCCTCAGTAGATGAATGGATCAAGAAAATGTGGTATATATACACAATGGAATTCTATGCCTCCATCAGAAAGAATGACATTTCCCCATTTGTTAGGAAATGGAAAGGTTTGGAAAAAATTATATTAAGTGAAGTAAGCCAGGCCCAAAGAAGCATAGGTCCCATGGTTTCCCTTATTTGCAATATCTAGTATAGGTATGAGTCAAGCGGAAAAGGTCAGATAATGTGATGTTAGGAAAATGAACCCTTAAATATGTATTTTAATGTTTTCGTTTCTTTCATGCATGTGTTTCTAACGCATTTATAAGATTATTTCTTTGTTGCTTTGTATGTCCCTCCCCCACAGTGTAACCCCCGCTTTCACTATATTTGATGTCAGTATAACATGTGGAGGAGATGGGGACAAACAAGTCGTTTAAGGATTCAGGTGGACCTGTTGCAACAATGAGAAGTACAAAATGTCATGTCAAAACCAGCTTTACAATGTCGGTGTGGGGGGGGGAGGGGGGTATAATTGGGTGGGGGGAGGGGGGTAAAATTGGGTGGGGGGAGGGGGGAGGCGGGGAAGGGAAGTGAAGGGTAAACAAAGGAGGAGGCTGCAATGCTTGGTAAGAAATGTATGCATTATCCTGCCCATGTAATTGTAGCCCCTCTGTACAGTATGTTCTCAAATAAAATAAAATACAATTAAAAAAAAAAAAAAAAAGAAGAGAGCTTCACTTTTTTTTTTTTTTTTGGGTCCAGTCGTGGGGCCTGAACTCTGGGCCTGGGCGCTGTCCCTCAGCTCTTCAGCTCAAGGCTAGCGCTCTACCACTGGAGCCACAGTGCCACTTCCAGCCTTTTTTTTCTGCTTATGTGGTGCTGAGAAATTGAACCCAGGGCCTCATGTATGCAAGGCAAGTGCTCTACCACTGAGCCACCTTCCCAGCCCAGAGCTCCACCTTTGTAACCTCACTTAACCTTTATTACCTTGTATGGGCTCTGTTTTCAAATATAGTTACATTGGGTTCAGAAATTCAGAGTTCTGTGACCATAGGATAAGGATCAGGATAACGGTAAAGATGTGTGCTAGAGAATTGTGGTGGAAAACTGAAGGAAAAGGTCATGGAATCTTAGTTTGGGTTCCAAGGCAGGATAAGAGGGACTATGTTCCTGTCTCTGGAATTCCACTGGGCCCCTAAGATTCTCCTTTCTTAGTTTTGAGTGAGTATGGTAGTGAAAAGTTGAAAATGCTATCTCAGAGCATTTTTGCTCAAGGCTAGCATTCTACCACTTTGCTGCAGCTCTGCTTCTGGGTTTTTGGTGGTTAACTGGTGATGAGTCTCATAGATCTTCCTGCTCAGGCTGGCTTTGAAACACAATCCTCAGATCTCAGCCTTCTAGGATTACAGGTGTGAGCCACTGATGCCCAGCAATAATTAAATGGGATTTCCTACTTTCTCATATTGGACATTTGCTTTCCTGATGTAGGAAACATGCAGGGAGGGCATGTGGTAAGCTGAGTCCTTAATCATAAGGCATAGGAAGCCCTTCTTTATATTTGTGGCTGATTGACGATGATTTCTTCTTTCCTGCTATAAAAGTAGCTCTTTCAAGTGGCCTAAGGTGCGTTGATAGTCTTTCTATGCTTTAGCTTGCTTCAACCTAGAAGAGAGTAAGGCAAACAGCACATAGGCTCATTGCATTCTAGACTGAAAGTACTCAAAAAATGAACCCAAGGAGACTTAATGATGGTAATTTATTGTTTCACATAAAAATCTGTAAGCAGGCTAAACTTCTAGTACAGTTTGATCCAATGCTCAAATATTATATATGGGATCTGTCTCTATGTTTACTTCTTTTGGCTGTCAGATTTACTTACTTTGTGGTTTCATCTTCAGACTAACAATTTTAGAGAAAAAATAAACATGTTTTTTCCTTGGCTGTGACAGTATTACTTGCAATTCTGGAACTAATTAGTATAACTACAAGGATGGAATGTACTGTTATTTTAAACCAGTCATACACACCCCCTCCTTTCCCCACCCCCCTACTCTTACTGGAGAGCTGGAGTTGGTTTTGTTAGTATTATGCTCACCTTTGGTCCTCAGCTCCACCCACACCTGGGCCCCCTCCCATTCCTGGAGTTTCCTCCACACAGCTGGCCCCTCCTTCTCTCCACCCAAACCCTCCTGATCTCCCATCTACCTCACTTCTGATCCCCCAGACCCTCCTGCTACCTGGATGGTGACAGAAGCCCTGTGCTCCCTCTTGAGGGAAATATGGCTCCTCTAATAAACCTTATCACAATCTTTCTCCTGTGCCTGCCTGCCTCTGTGTGGTCCCCTGGGGTGTATGTGTGATCCTCTTACAGTTTTTATGAAAACTATGACTATAGAACTGTGGAGGGTGGTTTTCTAAAGGAAATTTTGGAGCATCTTTCTCAAAGGAAGTTTTGAATTCCTTAGCAATTTTGGGAATGACTACTAGACAGGAATAACAGGTATTTACTACAGAGCATTTCTTACATGCTCCTCAAATCTTTAGTCTATTGTTTCTTGGAATTACAATAAGGTATCACTTCTCTTCCTGCTCTTATGACAGCAACTATAGCATTATAGCACCTTTAGATTATCTTCCACTTATTTCTCAGATTTTCCC
>NW_027204601.1:0-24357 GCF_024711535.1 Dipodomys merriami
TGGATGTGGGAGACTCAAGGCCCCCCTCTCCAGCGAACCCCATTTGAGCCAGAGAAGCATCTGCAGCTGGATCCAGCAGCTGGAGAGGAGCTGCCCCACCAAGGGCTCTGGCCAAGGGGAGGGCAGCACCGCACCAGAGGCCCAAGGGCAGGTCAGGGGACAGGACAGTTGCATATTAAAAAAGAGGAGCCAGCCGCTGCCTGTGGCTCGCGCCTGTACTCCTAGCTAATCAGGAGGCCGAGATCTGAGGATGGAGGTTCAAAGCCAGCCTGGACAGGCAAGTCCATAGACTCTCATCTCCAATAAACCACCAGAAAACTAAAAGTGGCGCCGTGGCTCAAGTGGTAGAGTGCTCGCCTTGAGCTGAAGAACTGAGGGACAGCGCCCAGGCCCAGAGTTCAAGCCCCATAACTGACCAAAAAAAAAAAAACCCAAAAAACAAAAAAAAGAGAAGCCAGAGCAGAGCGTGGTGGCTCAAGCCTGTGATCCTGGCTATTTTGGAGGCAGAGGCTCGAGGCCAGCCAGACATAGATGTCTCATATAGTGGCTGAGTGTACAGTGCGGCAGTGAGTGCTGCCACCCCCTGTGACACAAAGAAGCACACATGGGAGAACTACAGCCCAGCGAGGCCCGAGTGGAAAGAATGAAGAATAACCAGTGCCGAAAGGGGCTGGAGGCATGGCTCCAGTGGGAGAGTGCCTGCCTTGCGAGGTTGAAGCCCCAAAGTCAGTCCTCAGCACCGACAAGAGAGAGAAAGAGATTCATGTGTGTTGGTTCACGCGTGTGATCAAAGCTACTCTGTGGAGAATGAGATGAGGAAGATGGAGCTTGAGGCCAGTCCAAGCAAAAAGTTCACAAGATCCCATGTCAACCAATGGAAAGCTGGGTGTGGTGGTGCCTGCCTGCCATCTCAGCTATATAGGAAGAATAAATGGGAGGATTTCTGTCCAGGGTGGACCTGGGAAAAACGTGACACCCTATTGGAGAGGTTAGCATCCAAGAAATCAGAGTAATTTGGAACAAAGTCATGTGAGCATCTCAGAGAGAGCTAAGGACCAGAAGGCAATCTGCACCTTCCCACCCACTGCCCACCCCCACCCGTGACCCTCTATGAAGAGCCCACGGCCGGCCCCGTACTCAAGTTTCCCCCAGCCATGAGTGACAGGAGGGTGCGCAGTCTCTACATGTCTCCTGGGGAAACCTCTGCTGGAGATTGTGGTCAGGGTGTTCAGACAGGAAGACTGAAAGACACCCACACTGGACAGGAAGAATCCGGGCAATGCTGCCGTCTCCCATTCACTGTGGAAATCTTTCCCCTAAGATGGAGGAATTGGAGCTGGGTTGATTGAGGGGAGAGTGCTTCAAAAAGGGAGAACCACTGAGCTCAGTGGCTCTCATCTGTATTCCTAGTTACTCAAGAGGCTGACCTATGAAGATCTCATTTGAAACTAGCATGGACAGGAACGTCTCAGAGACTTTTTGTTGGTGGTGGTGGTGGTGGTGGGGCTTGAACTCGGCCTGGGCGGCTATCCCTGAACTCTTCAGCTCTAGGTGAGTGCTCTACCCCTAAAGCCACAGCACCATTTTCAGTTTTCCTCACAAACTCACAGACTTTCCTGCCCAGAAAGTCTGGCTTTGAACCTCCATCCTCAGATCTCAGCCTCCAGAGTAGCTAGGATTATAGGCGTGACCCACCCACCTGCGCCCAGCACGTCTCAGAAACTCTTATCTCCAATGAAACTGCAAAATGCTAGAAGGGCAGCTGTGGCTCAAATAGTACAATACCAACCAGGCCCTGAAGTCAAGCCCCTGTACCATTATATACTTACACAAATTAGACCTAAAGGTCAGAGCTAAAACTTAACCTTCTTAGAAAACAATAGGAATGATCTTGATACACTTGTATTAAACAGTAGTCTCCTATCTACACCATTATAGCAAAACAAAAGAAAAAGAACCAGAACTACTGGACTTGGCCAGAATTGAGAACTGTTGTGTGTCAAAGGACAACCCACAAAATGGGAGGAAATGTTTGCGAATTATATTTCTGACTCTGGGAGGAGGATCCAGAACATGCCAAGAACTGCTACACTTAACTGACAAAGGAAAAGATAGCCCAACTTTGAAACTGGGCAAGGGAATTGAGCATGATTATCAGGCTTGTAATCTCATCAATTTGCTAAACCAAGATAAGACTGAGGTTCCAGGTCAGCCCAGACAAAAAGTTAGAGAGAGGGTAGTCTACAATCTCAACTATTTAGCCCTGGGCAAAAAGGTGTGGCCTTATCTTTTTTTTAAAAAAAAAAAAGAAGAAGAAGAAGAACTTAAGCCAAAAGTGACTGAGCCCAAGCTTCAGGTCTCAAGCTTCAGGTCTCAGAGTCCAAATCCCAGTACTGAAAAAAAAAAAAAAGAAAAGAAAAGAAAAGAAAGGACAAAGAATTTGGATGGACAAAGCTCTATGCAAATGGCCAGTCAGCTCACGGAAAAGATATTCCACAACTCTGGTCACTGGGGAAATCAAATCCTAGCCCTCGAGTGAGTCTAAGCTAGGATGGAGGGCCACTGTCAGGACAGACAGCCGCCTGGAGAGGCAGGATCATTCAATCTTCCGGGATTATAATGGGCTCCGGTGCCATCCTATAGGAAAAAACGTTTATTCCTCACCAAGCTAAAGACAGTGACTGTGGAAGCCCAGATTTCACTCCTGGGAGAGCGGAGTCTGTTGAACAGGATGGAGAGAATTTGTCCCTAGGTTTTTGAATAAAAACATACCCAAACCAAGAGAGTCAGAGCATGGGAATAGTTAACCATAAAGTGAAAGCAGAATTTCCACATGAGTCACACCACACGAATCCAGCCAAAGCAAGCCCAGTGCCATTCCAAGGAGCTCCTCTGTACCCTGTAAGGAGGAGGCTGGAGGGCCAGAGTTTGACAACCCCAAGTGACCAGAGCAGACAGGTGTGGAAGTTGGCCAGAATTCCATGGGGGCTTCTGTGAGTAAACGTTGGAAGCACAGGGCCTAGCCACAGTTGCTGAGGGGCTGTGGTGTTTGTGATCACCCCCAAATCATAAACCTCTGAAACCTAGGGGGAAAGCACCCCAACAACTTGAATTTGACTCCGGAGTTGATTATAACTGAGGAATTTAATCTGTATATTTACGTACTTATATGCCCACACCTGTGTGTGTGCGTGTGTGTATGCGAGAGCAATGGAGGCACACATCCATCCCCACATGCACACACATACATCAATGGTAACATTTGTTACCACAGCAAAAAAAGTGGGAACACTGAGATGTCCATCAACTGAAGAGAAACATAATATGTCCATTCATGCAGCGGTTACAGTATTCAGTATTCAGCGGTTAGAAAGGAAGGAAACTGACACCAGTGCGGCTTCAGTGAGCTTTGAAACTGTCATGACGAATGAAAAAAACCACAGGTGTCCTGTTTCCACGTGTGAGAGGGCTCAAAGTGGACTTGTTCATAGAGTCAGAGGTCAGCCGATAAGTAGTTACGGAGGCTTTGAGGGGTGGGGAACGGAGGTGTAGAGAGTGGATGCTAATGGTTATCTATCAGGGTGTGGGGAGGAGTCTGTCTGGGGTGGTGACAATGCTGTAATATTAGCTGCACAGCTCTACTAAAAGCACTGGACCGCATGTGTTAGGTGGGTAAATTCCACGGCATAGGAATCGTATCTCAGTGTAAATCTTGCCAGAGGCTGGGAAATGTGGCTTAGCGGTAGAATGTTTGCCTAGCATGCATGAAGCCCTGGGTTCAACTCCTCAGTACCAGTAAACACAGAAAAAGCTGTAAGTAGTGTGGTGGCTCAAGTGGTAGGGTGCTAGCCTTGAGCAAAAGAAGCTCAGGGACAGTGCCGGGCCCTGAGTTCAAGTCCCAGGACTGGTGGCTCACACCTGTAATCCTAGCTACTCAGGAAGCTGAGATTGGAGGATTGTGGTTCAGACCCAGCCAGGGCAGGAAAGTCTCAGCTTCAATTAACATGGAAACAATTTGGAAGTGGAAAGGTGTGCCAAGTGAGTAGAGCACCATCCTTGAGCAAAAAAGCTTAGGAACAGCACCTAGGCCCCCGAGTTCAAGCCCCAGGACTTGCATTTAAAGAAAAAAAAAGTAAATAAAAAAAAGAAATCCCCCAAACACCAGGGCACCTAGGATGCTGGGGGCGGGATGTCGGTGTCTTGGGGAGCTCCGATTGGCCGGCTCCGGTTGGCTCTGGTGGAGCTTCTGGGCTGGAGGGGCAGGCAGAAAGCAGGCAGGCAGGTCAGGAAATTAGGAGGTGGCACCTGCTGGGCTGTGGGGTCTGTGCATGCCCTGAGGCCTACGCTCAGCGCACGAGAGGTCCTTTCCAAGCCCAGGGCTTCAGGTGGGCAAGCAGGGGAAGGAAACGCAGGGCTGGGTAGGGGTGGAGGCTTTGTGCCGGGGACCGGGCAGCAGCCATTGGGCATCCTGTCTTGGTTAGAGGCTGAGAATGGGCTGGGTGGGGAGGAAGGGAGGTCCATGTGGCTGCCACCCGGGACCAGGCCAGAGCACCCTGTGGCCAGGCCTGGGGGCAGGCAGGCCTGGGGGCAGGGGTGGGCCGCCCCGCTTCCAGGACTCAACCCATGGTGAGGTCTCCGTGGCCCCCACACCCTGAGGGCCAAGGTGCAGGGAAGCTTGAGGCCGTGGTATGGGCTCTGCTCAGCGGGGTTGAGGGGTCAGGGCTGGCGCTGCACGGCATCCCCAGGTGCTGGACTGTGGGTGAACTCAGTTTGTGGGGGCAGGAAGAGTCTGCAGGTTCTTGGGACTGCATCAGCCCCAGCCCAGGTGGGGGGGGGAGGGGAGGAGGCAGAAGAAGAGGTCAGGAGCGTGGGGGGGTGGGGGGGGTGAGAGGGCTCAGCAGCTGTGGAACAGAGCCTGGCTGTCCCAGGTCTGACCATGAGAGCAGAGGGCAGAACTTGCCCCTAGGGTGCAGCCCCGCAGACATCTGGGGAGGGAGGGTTGATTCTGTTTCTGCCTCAGGACCCCTGGCAGGCCGAGGAATCCGGAAATCCTGGCCTGCTGGAGGTGGTGACCCAGCAGGGAGGGTCAGATATGTCCGGTGGGGGTGGGGCCGAAGCTTGTGCGGGTGAGCTGCCCGGCAGACTGTCTTTCTGAGCCAGGACCTGGTGATGTCCTCACTGTGTCCACCCAGCAGCCCTGGGTCAGTGCTGGGGACAGTGGACTGTTTAGACCTGGTTCCCTGAGGAAAGTGGGGAGCTGTCCCGGACCAGGCCCCGGGCCTCCTCCTGGCCCATCACGCCTGGGCTCCTGGGAGGCTTTCCAGTGTAGATGCTTGAACTCAAGTCCTTGTGCCCTGCCTGCCCTTTGCTGCTCAAGGCGAGCGCTCTACCACACTAAGCCACAGCACCACTTCTGGTTTTCTGGTGGTTCATTGGAGAACAGAGTCTCATGGACTTTCTAGCCTGGGCTGGTTTAAACCTTGATCCTCAGATCTCAGCCTCCTAAGAAGCTGGGATGACAGGTGAGTGCCACCTGTGCCCAGCTTGTAACAATTCTTGACCACATTGTCTGACCACACCATGTGCCCAGGGCCACCCAGAGGCAGCTGGACCGGACAGCTGGCTGAGATGTGGAGTTGTGATTAGTCTCAGGGAAAGAAAGGTGGGTGGTGGTGTGCCGCCCGCCCCCTCCCGAGGCTGAACTCCCCACAGCTGGAGACATCACTCAGCCCACCAGGGAGGAGGCTGGCCCACAGGACAGAGCAGGGATTAGGGGGAGGCGGGTGGTCTTTAGAGAACCGGAAGCTAGCCAGGAAGCCTGCTTGAGACAAGGAATGATGGGGGAAGGGGCTGGCAGACAGAGCAGGAGAAGGTTCCAGAAAGTTGTTTCTTCCTGCTGAGAGATGGATGGCCTCCTGGGAGTTCCTAGGAACCAGTCAGAACCTGGTCAGGCTCGGGAACAGCACCCCCACGGGGAGGGGTGTCCCCACGGGGGTGGGTGTCCTCACAGGGTTAGTGTGCCCCAGGGGAGGGGTGTGTGCCCCAGGGGAGAAGGGGGGCGCTGACCATCCCCTGTGCCCAGCAGTGGGCGGGGAGGGGGGGGCCTGCATCAGCTCTTAGGACTGAGGAAAATGAATAGCCGTCAATATTGCCGGCTATTATGTTACAGCCCAGCCCAGCTCTGGATTCCAGATCAATACTAAATAATTAAAAGAGAAGCACTTACAAATGAGACGGGAAGGCCGGGGACAGAGGATGATGGGCAGGCAGGTCAGGGGCAGCTCAGAAGACCTGCCATGGAGCCGGGTGGAGAAGTTGAGGCTGAGGAAGGCCACGCTGGGGGAGAGGAGGCAGAGGGAGCGAGCAGGACCAGAGAAAGGGGCTCTGCCACTGCCCGGAGCAGGGCACAGGGGGAGGGGGACAGCTGGGGAGGAGGGGTTCGCCCAGGTCAGGGCTTGCCTTCTGTCTGCCACTCACCCCCCTCCCCAGGCCTGGCAGAGTCTTCAGGGCTGAGGCCCACTGTCCCCTAACTCAGCCACGACCGGACCAGTCCTGCGGGCTCAGCCTCCTGGGGAAACCAGCACTTCTGAGACCCCAGGGCCTTGCCTGAGGGGGATTCAGGGCGCATTCTGCCTCAGTCTCTAACTCAAGGCTCTGGTGCTTCCTTCTGGCACCTTCTCTGTGAAAGCAAATGGAAGGACCAGGGATAGAGGAAGCTGCAGACCTGCTGGTCCCAACGTCTTTCTGGTAAGACCAGAGTCTCCAGCTTCCTGCTGCCCCTCGCTTCCTGCGGCTCTTTTGGGGGGTTGGGGCAGCAATGAGCCTGGAACTCAGGGTGCTGTCCTTTAGCTTTTTCCCTCAAGTCTGAAAAGACTTGGACCCATCTCCCCCAAATCCAGTTCCCGCTTCCTTGATAAAACCACTGGAGTTATTCACGGAGCATGCAGGGACACCTGGGGACCCGGAGGGAAGGAGGGAACCCCAGGCACTGCAGGAGGGTGTGAACCTCCAAGGGCAGAGGAGAGGGGAGCAGGGCCCCCCCCCAGGCTCCGGCCCTGAGCGTGGGGAGGGCGGGGGCTGCAGGGCTGCGGGACAGGCGCAGGCAGAGCCTGGGGTTGGGACTAGCTTTCTTGCAGAAGAGTCAGGACCAAGCTGGGCACCGTGGCTCACCTGTCATCCCAGCTACTCAGGAGGCTGAGATCTAAGGATTGTGGTATGAAGCCAGCCTTGATCAAAAAAAGCTCAAGTGAAAGCACAAGGTCCTGAATTCAAGCCCAGGTACTGGCACACACACAAAATAATAATAATAAAAAGGAAGGAGAGAGAGAAGACATAAGCCACTGTTCCTTTTACCAATGGCCATGTCACACTGCCTGGCGGTCGGACCCCGCACCCCTCCGCCGTGGCCCAGGCCGGGCTCCGAGGGCAGGAGCTGCTGGTTGAATTCCAGCTGCAGTCCTCACCGCTGGAGCCATGGATCATGACCCATGTGCCTCAGTGCGTTCCAGATCTAATCAACTGAGGGAGGCCGAGTGACAGCCGCCTGATAAAAAGGGGAAGGTGGACACAGCTGTGCGGAGAGGGCGTGGGTCAGCAGGCCCAGCACCCTGTGGAGCATGCTCCTGCTCCCCCCCTCCCCCCCCATAGGGCTGCAGGAGAGGGAGGAGCAGAGGACACCTGCGGAGCGCAGCTGCCCCCTCAAGGTGGCTTCCGCTCTCCTGGGTTATTTCTGGGGCTGAGGCAGCCCCTTAGAGATGCCAGGAATTGGAGTGAAGGACATGCCTCGGGCTTGAACTCAGGGCCTGGGCACTGTCCCTGAGCTTCTTTGGCTCAAGGCTAGCACTCTACCACCCGAGCCACAGCGCCACTTCTGGCTTTTTCTGTGTAGGTCGTGCTGAGGAATTGAACCCAGGGCTTCATGCATGCCAGGCAAGCACTCTGCCACGGAGCCACCTTCCCAGCCAGGGCAGACCTTTTACTCCCTCCGTGGCTGATTCTTGGGTGGCCTGGAAGGAGGGAGAGCTGGAGCGAGGTTCTTTTGGAATGAGGGTGTTCATTTCCTGGGCTTCCCTAGTATGGAGCCCAGGCCCCTTGCTGTCCAGAGCCCTGGTCCGGCCAGAGGGCCAGGGCTGTACAGAGAGTACCCTGCTGCCAAGATAAAGACAGAAACAGGAGATTTACCAAGGGACTGGAACATGTGATTGTGGAGAAGTTCCAAGAAAGGCCGTGTGTGAGCTGGAAAATCAGGAGAGCTCCTAGCCAGATGCAAACCCAGTTCAAAGGCCTCCAGACCAGGGGAGCAGATGGAGTCACCGTCCAAGGCTAAAGGCCTGAGGGGGCGGTGGAGGCCGCCAGTGTACACTCCAGGGGCCAAAGGCCAGACAGCCTGGAGGACTCATGTCCCTCGACAGAAGTCTGTGTGTGTGTGTGAGAGAGAGAGAGACAGAGACAGAGACAGAGACAGAGAGACAGACAGAGAGAGAAGAGACAGAGAGAGGGACAGAGAGCCAGAGAAGCAAGACACCTTTCCTCTGCCCCTCTTTTCTATCAACACCCCCACAGACCCACATCCACTCAGGAGTAAGGGCTGAAGGCTCCTCTAGCTATCTGGGCATTCTTAGCCTAATCAGGTAGACACCAAAATCTAACCATCACAAGACAGCAGGATGGTGACATTGCCTGTGCCCTGCGCACACCAGACTTTCCAGAACGGAAAGGGTGGGGCATTTGCTCCTCCCCTAGCACAAAGGCAGTGCTGTCAGTTCACGCCTACATGGTGAAAGAAACAATACCTCTTACTTCTGGGTAAAGGAAGAAAGCAGATACATCTTCCACAACATACCCATAGGCACAAACTTTCTTCTTCCTTTTTTTTTGTGTGTGCTGATCCTGGGGCTTGAACTCAGGGCCTGGGCTGTGTCCCCGAGCTTCTTTTGCTCAAGGCTGGTGCCCTACCACTTGAGCCACAGTTCCATTTATGGATTTTGGGGTAGTTTATAAGAAATAACTTTTCCACCCTGGCTGGCTTCAAACTGCAATCTTCAGATCTCAGACTCCTGAGTAGCTAGGGTGAGAGCCACCAGTGCCCAGTGGCTGCTTCCTCCTCCTCCTCCTCTCCTCCTCTCCTCTTCCTCTTCCTCCTCCTCTTCCTCCTTCTTTCTCCTCTTCCTCCTCCTCTTCCTCCTCCTCCTCCTCGTCCTCGTCCTCCTCCTCTTCCTCCTCCTCCTCCTCCTCCTCCTCCTCCTCCTCCTCCTCCTCCTCCTCCTCCTCCTCCTCCTCTTCCTCCTCCTCCTTCTTTCTCCTCCTTCCTTCTTTTCCTGCACCTTTTTTTTGTGTGTGCCAACCCTAGGGATTGAACTCAGAGCCTAGGCGCTGTCCCTGAGCTTTTTCACTCAAGGTTAGAGCTCACTTGAGCCACAGATCCACTTTCTCCTTCTTGGTGGTTAATTGGAGATAAGAATCTCAGACTTTTCTGGCAGAGCTGGCTTTAAACTGTGATCCTTAGATCTCAGCCTCTTGAGTAGCTAGGATGACAGGCGTGAGTCACCTCCGCTCTTCTGGAAGCAAGAGCTCTGGGCAGCATCGCTTAGGGCTGTGGGATCAGGGGACAAAACTTCGCCCGTGAGTCAGTAGAGGTAAAGTTTAGGGGGCTGCTCCCTCCACCCCTGTTCCTGGACTCATTTGGAGCCTGTCAGCTTGAGGCCGGAGCCCAGCTGGCCCTGCTGAGCCCGTCTTCCAGAGGGGTCCTTCTGCTGTACGTGGAGCCAGCTGCTTCAGCACCATGAGGACAGAAAGGTCCAGCACATTCCACCCACATGGCTCACCGCATGCTTCCTCTTCTGAGAAGTCGGTTCACGGCAGAAGCACAGCATGGCTGTGCTCTGAATACTTGTGTCTCTGTCTCCCCAGAGCGCCTGTGTTAAAGGCATGCCCCTCCTCCCCCTGCCGTGTGATGGTAGTGGAGGGGTGTCTGGGGGTGTCTGGCCGGCGGCCAGGCCAGGCCCAGCCGTGGGGGTGGGGTCACAGCCCTGCGGGGCTCCTGGGAGGATACAGGGAGGCACCACCTAGGAGGCTGACTTTGATCACGGGCTTCTTGCTTTCAGACCTCCTCTCCTCCAGAAATACGACAGCTTTTTCTCATGTGTAAGTTAGCAGCCCGAGCTGTTTTATTATAGCAGCTCGGGCAGATTAGGGCGCGTGTGAAGCACCTGATAGCTGTGGGGAAATCACTGTGTGCAGGGAAGGAGACTGGTCCAGCCTATGCCTCTGGGTGGACGTGGGGACGCTGGCCATGGGGAATGACGCCATGCTGGGGGTGGGGTCCTGTCTCTCCTCATCCCGGGCTCCACGGCCACTTTGATGATGGGCCCATTGGGCGCTGACTGGGAGACTGGGAAGCAGGCCGGCCTCCTCCACAGAAAGGGAAGTTCTGGCTGCCTGGGCTGAGGTTGACCTGCCGTGCATTCGCACGGGGCACAGACATAGCCATGTTCTTCACCCACACAGACAGATCAGTCGTATAGCTCTTCCCCACACTTCCTTATTCCCAGTGTCCCAGTTACGTTCCTGCCAAGTCTGGACCCTCTGGCAAAACCGCTGGCCACAGGGACCCTCATGGGGTCACAGTGCATGCTGGGAGGAAGGCCATGCAGCCATCGGGCCGGGCCTCCATGGTGCTAGCCTGTCCCACGCAGGCCGGCATCCCGCCCCCCTCTGGTGGCGGCCTGCAGCTGTGCGCCTGGCGCCTGGCAGCAGCTCAGCTCAGCCCACCCGGTGACTCAGTTTCTGTGGAGGCCCAGAAGCGGCCAGGGATGATGCTCCATGGGGAGGAGGTTATCGGCAGCCGAGGCTCTTCCTCCACCATCCTCCAGGCCCCTCTGGATTCGTCTGTGGGGCCTGGTACCCTCGCAGCTCCCCTCCCCTTCTCTCTCCTCCCTGCTCAGCAGGTGGGGCTGTGGGGCGGCTGAGGGGCAGAGCCTCCCCCCCCACCTGTACTGAGCCTCCTTTGCTTCTAGGCCCCACCCAAAGCTAGAGGCTTTTTTGTTTCATTTTTTTTTTTTTTGTCGGTCATGGGGCTTGAACTCTGGGCCTGGGTGCTGTCCCTCAGCTCTTCAGCTCAAGGCTAGTGCTCTACCGCTTGAGCCACCGCGCCACTTCTGTTTGCTGGTGGTCTCACGGACTTTCCTGCCCTGGGCTGGCTTTGAACCGTGATCCTCAGATCTCAGCCTCCTGAGTAACTAGGATGACAGGCGTGAGCCACCGGCGCCCGGCAGCTAAAGGCTTTTGAGGGGTACCAGCCTGGGGGGGGTGGGAACAGCCCTCGCTGCACCTGTCAGGTGATCCATTCCAGAATGGGGCTGTAACTACGGCACCAGTTGCTGGACCCACCGGCACTGCTGTGAGCCTGATCAGAGCCGAGGCCCCATGGGCCTCCAGCCCCACCACACTGGGACCAGGGTCTGCTGGAAGACCTGGGACTCCAGTAGTCCATGTCATTTCAGAGCCAGGGCTGGGATGCAGCTTTGTGGCAAAGCATTTGCAAGTGCAAGCTCCTGGCTTCAAGCCCCAGTACCAAAAAAAAATAAGAGAAAAGACAAAAAAAGAGAAATATATTAATAAACAAAATTAAACAAGGATCATTTGAGGGAAAAAATACAGTTACAAAAAGACACAAACAAGTGTGAGGGAAGGGGCGACATGAACTGATGTAGTAACCATAACCCCTCTGTACATCACCTCCAAAATAACTATATTAAAAAATAAAAAGAGGATGTAGACCAAGGCCTGCGGCCTTGTAACAATCCTAGACACTGCCCACAAGTAAAATGTGCTCCAGCGAATGTTCAAAACAAATAAGCAGGTCTGGAAAGGTGGCCCAGTGGTAGAGCACTCGCCTTGAGCTGAAGAGCTCAGGGACGGTGCCCAGGCCCATTCAAGTCCCACGACTGACAAAGAAAAGAAGAGAAAAGAAAGAAGATGAACGAGCAAACAGAGCCAGCGTCCAGAGGGCCTGGTCTGCTCATCTACTTCCCCTGTGCAGTGCAGTTGGCTTCCCTGGTCCAAGGCCCTGTGTCCCTGTGGGGAGAGGTGGGGCTTAACGGCATGAGTTTTAGGTGTTGCTCTGGGGTTCTTCCTGGGGTGGATTTGGCCTCCCCTTCATTCATGGTCTGGGAGTCAACTGACCTGTGATTTTTTTTTTTTTTGGTCTTGGATCTTGAACTCAAGGCCAGGCGCTATCCCTGAGCTTCTTCACTCAAGGCTAGCACCCTAGCACCTGAGCCACAGCTCCACTCTTGTCTTTTTGGTGATTAATTGAAGAGTCTCACTCACATGAGCTGGGAAAGTGGCTCAGTGGTAGAGCGCTTGCCTTGCATGCATGAGGCCCTGGGTTTGATTCCTCAGTACCACACAAGCAGAAAAAAAAAGCCGGAAGTGGTGCTGTGGTTCAAGTGGTAGAGTGCTAGCCTTGAGCTGAAGAGCTGAGGGACAGCGCCCAGGCCAGGAGTTCAAGCCCCACGACCGACAAAAAAAAAAAAAAAAAAGAGTCTCACTCACAGACTTTCCTGCTCAGGCTGGCTTCAAGCCACTGTCCTCAGATCTCAACTTCCTGAGTAACTAGGCTTACAGGCATGAGCCACAGAGTTCTGTTTTTAAGGATTAGGTTAGAGTTTTGTTCACCGGACCTGGATGCTGTGTGCTTACACAGAGCGTGTCAGACTTTAACGGGTGTCCAGTGCCTGGGGGGCCACAGGGGACACACAAGTTCTGATGGCGTCTTGTCTGCTGTCACCACAGCCACCTGGCCTGTGCTGTTTGAATGGCCCCACCCCCAGCCTAGTTTTTGCCATTACAGTGAGATTTTCCACTTGGGCCACTGAGGTCTCCTCAGTGTGGTGGGCCGAGAGGAATGGTCGGAGAGCCCTTGTTTAAGGCCCAGGGCTCCCCTCACACTCACCCTCACAGTCATGCGTTCCTCTAGCCTCACCCTGGGCAAGCAGGTCCTAATGCGTCAGCAGATCCTGGAATTCCAGTCCCTGAGCCTTCCAGCCCCCCCTCACACCTCCATTACACCAACCCAGCCTGGGATTCCTAATTCAGTTACAAGGGGTCACCACATGACCCTGTTCCAGCTAAACCAACCAACTAACCAGCCACCTCATTAACTCCCTTGTAGGATTCTCTGGGCTGCAACCCAAGATGCATGTCTGGGCCTCTTTGCAATAATTTTGGCCTGCTTCAATTTAGACACCCCCCTCACCCCCCCCCCCCCCGTCTCTGTATCCACTCTCATGCGTTTACTCAGTTTCTCTTCCTCTTCTTCTCCACTGGGCCTATGTATACATCAGAGAGTGGTTCTCAGTGCTCTGAGTCACGTCCTGTCACTCACTGTGGGAATGTGTGCTCGCTAACTGATCTAGAAGCACCCAGGGCCGGGGCAGAGGGGACCAGCAGTGACCCGCCTGGAATCGGCCTCAGGGGAGCCCTGGTCATTTTCCTTGCTATTTGCAGGGCAGAAGGCACGGATCACGCGGTGGGCCGGCTCTGCTCCCAGTAAGAAGCAGCATCAGTCCCCAGCCTCCGTCCGCGTCTCCCCAGGTCCTCACCTCAATTTCCACAACTCCGGTTTCTCTTCACCAGTGCCCCCACCCTTCATCTCCGTAGCTGGGAGCTCATCTTGCCCACCGCCTAATCCAGCCAGGCTGGGACGAGGTTCAGACTTTCAGCAGTCCCCTCGGGCACATCTAGGAGCTCTTAGGTCAGGTATGGGTGCTTGATGGGAAACTCGAACCCCGAGCCCATCCTCCAGCATTAGGAGCAACTAACTAACTAAGGCCGTGCATTCCTGAGTTTTACACGGACGTTGAGGTGAGTCATGTAGACTTACTGAGCTCCTCAGGTCTCACTGGGCTGACTGGCTACTTCTTGAGCTATGCCCCAGCCTGTCCTTAATACTGCTAATAATCATTAATGTCTTTAAGTCTAATTAGTGTTGACAGCAAATTCCAGAAGCCCACAAAGCCATGCTCACAGCAGGGGGCGGGCCCTCAGTGCTCAGCTTAGGGAAAGAGTGGAGGAAAATAGGCAGCACCTTCCTATACATTTCTTTGCAATTTCTTGGGAATGTAGTTGTCTCAACATGTTAAAACAAGTGTCAAGCCAGGCAGGCTCACACCTGTGATTGGAGCTACGCAGGAGACTGAGACTTGAGGATTGAGGTTCGGAGACAGGCGGGCAGGAAAGTCTGTGAGACTCTTGTTTGTTTGTTTGTCAGTCGTGGAGCTTGAACTCTGGGCCTGGGCACTCTCTGCACTCTTCAGCTAAAGGCCAGTGCTCTACCACTTGAGCTACAGCGCCACTTCCAGTTTTCTGGTGGTTTATTGGAGATAAGAGTTTCATGGAGTTTCCTGCCCGGGCTGGCTTTGAACCATGATCCTCAGATCTCAACCTCCTGAGTAGCTAGGATTACAGGCGTGAGCCACCTGCGCCCGGCTACTATGAGACTCTTATCTCCAATGAACCGCCAAAAACCTGGAGGTGGAGCTGTGGCTCGAGTGGGTAAGTGCTAGCCTTGATCACAAAAGCTCAAGGACAATGCCCAAGCTCTGAGTTCAAGCCCCAGGACAGACAGACAGACAGACAGACAGAGAGACAGACAGACAGACAGACAGACAGACAGACACACACACACACACACACACACACACACACACACACACACACACATAGAGCAGCCTCTGTGACCGTGACAGACAGACAGACAGACACACACACACACACACACACACACACACAGCAGCCTCTGTGACCGTGCTGTTTTGGGGGCAGACGCCGGAGCAGGACCTCCTCCTCTGTCTCTGAGTCTGTGCGGAGGCTGCCCTCAGTCTGGGCCTGTGGTCTCATGGGAAGGCATGACTGGGCAGGGCCTACCTCTGTGCTGGCTTGTGGCTGTGGCCAGATTCAGTTCTGGTGGGTGGTGGCGTCTGGCTGCTGTCAGCCTCCAGAGCTCTCCCAGGGCTGCTCTGAGGGTGGAGGCTGCCTTCCAGCCGGGCAAGCCAAGATGGGGAAGTGGAAGTCAGGTACAAGTGAGCCCCGTCCCCTTTGACTTGCTTCTCCGGTGCACACCGGGGCCAGCCTGTGCCCTGGGGTGGGGGGTGGGGAGGGCAGGGACCCATGGGTGTAACCGGGCCCTGAGGAGCACCTGTGGCAGAACACCGCTGGAAAGCCGGATGCGTGGGGACACCACAGGCTGGTGGCAAAGAAAAGATCTACAGTGACACTGAGTCTGCAGGTACTGTCGCAGAGTGCGCCATCTGTAAAAGAGCAGGAATCGAATCCTCACAAATTCCAGGCTCACAGTCCCTGCAGGCTCCAAGTCTGGTGACGGCTCCAGGATGGGGCCTTGTTGCCTGGTGGGCCCTCTGTGGCCACACATGGGGGGGGGGGGCAGAGGCTGCGTGAGGCCTCTGTTTTAAACAGATGATTATTATTAAGGCATTGTCCAGGGGCTATAATTCCCTAAGTCAGGTAATGAGTACAGTTCTTCTTGGCAATCATCACTTCTTCCTTTGCTTCCCCCTGGTTTTGGAAAACATTCTTTGTGAGACTGGAGCCCTCACACTTGTCATCCTCGCTATTCCGATGGCTGAGGTCTGAGGATCACAGTTTAAAGCCAGCCGGGGCAGAAAAGTCTGTGAGACTCTTATCTCCAATGAACTACCAAAAAGCTGGAAGTGGAGCTGTGGCTCAAATCTACAGTAGAGCCCTCACCTTGAGCAAAAATAGCTCTAGGACAGCCCCTAAGCCCTGAATTCAAGCTCCAAGACCAGTATGGAAAGAAAAAAAAAATTAAGCTGGGAACCAGTGGCTCCCACCTGTAATCCTAGCTATTCAGAAGGCTGAGATCTGAGGATTGCAGTTCCACACCAGCCTGGGAAGGAAAGTCCATTGGCTCTTATCTCTGATTAACCACTCAAAAATCAGAAGTGGAGCAGTGGTAGATTGCTACCCTTGAGCAAAAGAGCTCAGGGACAGGGCCCAGGCCCTGAGTTCAAGCCTCACAGCTGACGAAATAAAAATCCATAAAAAGTCCAAGACAGCCAGGCACTAGTGGTTCACGACTTTAATCCTAGCTACTCAGGAGACTGAGATATGAGGATTGAAGTTTGAAGCCAGCTGGAGCTGGAGAATCTGTGTTAGCAAAATGAGTCCCTTCCCATAGCTTAGTCCACTCCGTCCCTTCTCCACAATTCGGCACGCCACTCCCTTCCCAGGAAGCACTAGGCCCCGTAGTAAAGACAGTAAATAATCAGCCTCCAACCCCCGTTCCTTGGGATGGCACTTCTCTGGGGCGCAGCTACCACCACGGAAGGCAACAAGAGCCCCTTAGAGTGACCTCAGGTCTGGGCAGCTGCAGGGCCCTTATCTACCACTTGGACAGTAGCCATAAATCCTAGTCCACCATGATGAAGCCCCTGGCCCGCATGTCCACACTGGGGTCTCTGCCTCCTGGCCTCTTCTAGCCCCTCCTAAACCTCCTAGGTTATATAGGTCACCCCAGACAATAGCCGGTGCTTCTTCTCATTCCTCCCTTATGAGAAGGGGTCTTCCCGCCCCCTTTCCTGGCAATAAAACATTCTTTGTTCTCTGTACCTGGATATCTGCGTGGTTCTCTGGCAAGTCGAATAATCTTTCAGTTTGTGAGATTCTTGTCTCCAATTAACCACCCAAAAGCCAAAAATGAAGCTGCAGTTCAGGTAGCAGAGTGCCAGCCTTGAGCAAAAACCCAAGGGCCAGTGCCAGGCCTTGAGTTCAAGCCTCAGTACTGGCACATGAAAAACAAAGACTGGAATGGAATACCAGGGACACCTTCTGGGTTCGCAGAGGTCTTGCATGTGTGTGGCGCGACTCTTGGCAAGCAGACACCCAAGCCAGGCCTGGCCCATGCTCCCGTTTGGAAAGCAGACGCTCAAAACAATTGGTTGATGCCCAGGGAAGACTGCTGTGCCCCACCAGGGCTCTTGACCCTCTTTCCCTTGACCTTCCCGCTTTCCCATTGACCTGTAGTGGGCAGATTCTAGG
Organism: Dipodomys merriami; assembly: GCF_024711535.1. Taxonomy (NCBI): domain Eukaryota; kingdom Metazoa; phylum Chordata; class Mammalia; order Rodentia; family Heteromyidae; genus Dipodomys; species Dipodomys merriami. The sequence goes on from NW_027204601.1 coordinate 17,080, forward strand.
CTGCTTCGTGTATGCACTTGGGTTTTTCCTCCCTTATTTTTGGCCAAACTGTAAAATTTCCCAATCTTTCCGCTCTGTTTCAGTTTGATTCCAAGTCTCACTGTTAAACTTCATAAAAGCCCAAGCTGGGCCTGAAGGCTTCACCACTGTGAAAGGTCTTTCACCCGATAAACTAGCCAGGGGTGGTGGCTGGAGCCTGTCTTATTAGCTATTGAGGAGGATCAGGGGGCAGCAGTTTGAGGCCAGCCCGGGTCTCTCCCTCGTGAGATTCCTGACCCCCTTCCCCCGCCCCCTGTCCCCTCCACCAAAAAGTGAGACTCCACCTCAAGCAGTGGCTGGGAGTGGTGGTGAGCACCTGGCATCCCGGCAACACAAGGAAGCACAAATGAAGGGTAGAAGTCCACACCGGCCTGGACAAGCAGGGAGACCCTATCCCTAAAATAACCAGGACAAAAGGCCTGGGGTGTCATTCTTGGGGCCTGGCCTAGTACCACAAAAACAACAGCGAGTCCCTCATTCCCCAGCCTGACGGGTGTCAGGAACGGCCCCACACGCCCACCATCTCAGCGGAGTCCCAGGGAGACTCGAGCCAGCTTCCGGCCGGTCCCTCTACCATCACAGCCCCCACCGCCTCGCCCTCAGCCTGCCCCGACGCCGCCTCGCTGGCCTTTAAGATGTCCTAGCTCTTCCCATCCCCTGTCCAACCTGCCCTCACCAGAATCACCGGGGACAGCTTCCCCGAAGGCTTTTCCCGGCCGATCCTCCGAACTCTCCAGTCCTCTGCTGGAGACCTGACCCCGCACTTATAGGCCAAGTTCTAGGAACGAGCCCATCCCAGCGTCAGTTTTCTGTTTCTCCGCATCTTGTTACTGCAACAGAGCACCTAGGCAGGTCGCTTCTGAAGAAAGAAGGCTTTTGTTGCATAGCTACAAGGTGGAGGTCAAAGGGCTGTCATCTGCAATGGCCTGGCTGGCGGACCCAGCGTGGCCCAGCCTCATATGACAGGAGAGCCAGTGTCTTGTGGGCTTGGCCTGGGCCTGGACGCTGTCCCTCAGCTCTTCAGCTCAAGACAAGTGCTTTTTTTTTTTTCCTGCGTGTGTCTTCTGACACACTCTGTCCTCTGTACAGAGGACCAGAGTTCAAGGCTGGCGTGGGCTATGTGTGGAGATCCTGTCTCAAAAAGCAAGCAAGTAGGGAGGGAGAAGGGAGGGAGGGAAGGAAGGATAGAGGAAGGAAAGGAGGGAGAGGAGAAAGGAAGGGAACAAAGGGAGGGAGGGAGGATGGAAGGGAATGAAGGAAGGAGGGAAGGAAGGAGAGGAAGGATGGGAGAGAAGGAAGAAAGCAAGGAGGGAAGAAAGGAAGGAACTGAGAGAAGGAGGAAGGATGGAAGGGAAGGAGGGGAGGGAGGAAAGAAAGGGAGGGAAGAGGGATGGAGGGAAGAAAGGAGGGAGGGAAGGGAGAGAGGAAAAAGGGAGGGGAGAAATGAAGGAAGGAGGGAAGAAAGGAAGGGAGGGAGGGAGGGAAGGGGGAGATCAGTCACCAGGATTCCCTCACTTGGCTCCATCCTGACGGCTTTATCTCATCCTAATCACCCAGCAGAGGCCCCTCTCTGAGCACCTCAGTCTGATTACCTGTCTATCCTCTTATCCCCTGACCAAAGGCCACCACGCAGAGCCAGGGCGGCTGGCTGTGTCCCAGTTCCATGTCCTCCTACTGTGGAGCCTGGCCAGGACCGGAACAGCCAAGATGATGAGACCCCCCGGGGACCTGTGGGATGCACTGCGGGGGGGGGTACATGGAGAGCCAGAGATCTCCCCTAAGTCAGAACCCACCGGGACTGGAGGGGTGGGTGTGGGGCTAGTGCTCAGCAGCCCAGCCAGGGACTCATCCCACGTTCCCAAACCGGCCCTGCCAGGCCTCGGGTTCCTCTCCCCTGCGCTGAGATCTTACTTGCCAGGCAAGGGATTCTTCCGTCCGAGCAACAAGTAACAGGGTCATTGAGTGAGGCTGGAGGAGACGTCCGGCCATCCGAGCGGGGGCTGGAGAGGGGCTGGGGTGAGAGACAACGCCACCTGACGTGGTGGACGGAGGGCCAGCGTCTCCCATCCCATCCCTCTGGAATCAAAGCTGGCGGAGGACGGTGGTGACAAGGGCCAGCAGAAACTCAGCATGGCACGGATTGGGAAGCAGCTGGACATGCGCCACAGCTCTGTGACAGGCATCCTCTCCAGTCAGGGCTGGTCCAGTGTCCTGGGCTTTATGTCACGGAGCGCATCTCCCCCCTTTCCTTGGTTTTTTTTTTTCTTGCCAGTCCTGGGGAACGCAGGCCTGGGTGCTGTCCCTGAGCTTCTTTTGCTCAAGGCTAGTGCTCTACCCCTTGAGCCACAAGGCCACTTCTGGCTTGTCCTGTGTATGTGGAACTGAGGAATTGAAGTCAGGGCTTTGTGCATGCTAGGCAAGCACTCTACCGCTAAGCCACCTTCCCAGCCCCTCCCTCTCCTTCCCTCTTCCCCGCTTCTGTCTCTGCAGGAGCGTGCAGCAGGCGCCTTCCCATCAGGACTGCACAGGTGAGTAAGAGCGAGGCTGTCAGGGTGCTGGGGGCGGGGCTTGACCCAGGCCACGGTGGGGTAGGCCCCCGGCACACAAGTGTCTTCCCTTGGGTGTGAGCTGCGTGTGTTTTCAGGGTTGGGGGCTTTGGGTGAGGTCCCTTACACATGGTAAGATGTCTCCTTGGGAAATACCAGCACAGGTTCTAACGTGCAGCGACCCTGAGGACACACTGGGTGTGTCTTCATGGCCGCACACTGCACGAGTCCACTTCTAGGAGGCGTCTAGGGGCATCAGACAGGAAGCAGATGAGGAGCTGGGCTGGGGAGTCTGGGATTACCCAGCACAGAAGGTACAGTCTGGGATTACCAGGCACAGAAGGTGCAGTCTGGGAAGATGAGAAAGTTGTGGAAGTAGTTGGTGGTGAATGTGCTCAATGCCCCTGAGTTGTGGCTATGACCTGTGCACACACCTGTGTTGGGAGGCTGAGAACAGGGGGACTGAAGGCCAGCCTAGGAGAGACTCCTTCACCACCCACATTGGAGCTCAGTGGCGCATACCTGTCACCCTAACCTACATAGGAGGCTGAGATTGAGAGGATCGTGGTTCCAGGCCAGCCTAGGCAGGAAAGCCCAGGAGGCTGGACCCACAGAAAAGAAGCTGGGTGGGGTGGGGTGTGCTTGGGGCCCCCATGACTACAGGAAGCTACAGTAGTGGATGATGGCCTAGAGGTGTACCTGGGTGGCTGGGCATTCCAAACACAATCAAATTCCAAGCATCATCTGTGAATCACAAGGCCGGAAGTGTAACCCAGCTGGAAAGGGCACCGGTACAGCAAGCGTGAGGCCCCGAGATCAGCCGCCCCAACTACCTCAACTAAAAATGGCGATGATGGTCAATTCTGTGTGTTATTTTAACATGATTAAGGCAAACGTTGTCCCTCAGATAGGGAGATATTCCAGGCAGGGCTCCACTCGGAAGGATTTTGAGACCCAGCTTGCTCTCGGGGGTCTGCAGGCGGAGGAAAGGGGTGACTTCTTGAAGCCAAAAGCCACCCCCGCTGGTAGTCAGCAGAAGGAAGAAGCTGCAGCTCCCTGAAACTGGATTCTTCTAGTTGGCAGAGCGCCCAGAAGGAGGTTCTTCCAGAAGGGAGAGTAAGACCAAGGCCCAGGCTGCCTGTGCTCGCTCCTGGCCTGGCGAGACCCCGAGCAGGGAACCTGCCCAGCCCTTGTGGAATGGGACCACGGACTTCCAGGCACTGCGCAGTGTAAAGCCGAATTCGGAAATCCTTACCAAAAAGACCACCAGAGACTGTCACCAATGTAAAAGCAAAGAGTCTTTATTGCAAGCTCGAGTTTGGTCCCCCCATGCACATGGCAGCAGCCCATGACGTTGAGAGGCCCCGAGCCCAGGGTTACAGCACTTTTAATACACTTTTTTAGGGAAGGCAGGGGCTTTGCATACATCATAACTTCTTGTAACAAATCACTACAAACTGTGAGAAAATCATAAAACAACTCTATAGTAGGATTGGCGTGCTACAAAGCGGGAAAGGACCAGAAACAAGTTGGTTAGATCAACGGGGCTGACATACTTGAAACTGGTCAGCTTGCACCACAGGAGAGTCTCAAGAGGATAGGTGCTAAACTGCAGGGTGTTGGGTTTAGGTAATGGTCACCAGATCCCAGGAGGGGCTGTTCTGGAATTTCAGGTATCATAATTCCAGGCATTGGGCCTGATGGGGGTCAAGGGTTAAGTTGCGGAACTGAGATGGGGGTCTTAAGTGAAATGGAGTTGCTTAGGTTCCTCGCGTAGGTACTCCTCTGACAGACTGTTAAGGTCTGGATAGGAAATCACTCCCCACCCCCCAAAATAAAGGCCCTCACACTGCAAAGTCTTGGTGTCCCACGCCACGCCCAGAGGTGGAGGCTGGGAGGCTCTGGGAGTGGGCCGATTAACCGTGGTGGAGCTCTGGCGTGATTGGAGGCTGGGGGAAACTGGGAGGCGAGGACCGCTGGAGGAAGCCGGCATCTTTCCCTGCCGGGGTGCGCCTTGCCCCCTCCCTCCTGTCCCTCTCTTTGCTTTCCAGCCACCCCGAGGCAAGCAGCTCTGTCCTGCACATGCTCCCACCATCCTGGTCAGCCTCGCCACAAACCGCGGCACTGGAAGACGAACGCCTCTGAGCCCCGAGCCGGAACAAACCCTTCCTACCCTAAGCTGTCACAGAGACCCGTGAGCACGTCGATGCTGTGTTACAGCACAGCCCGGGGGGCGGGGGGGACGGGAGGGCCTGTGCAGAGCTGGCAGGCACTGGCCGGCACTGGCCGGGAGTCTGGCCTGTCTCGTGCTGGCTCCTCTGTCCTCGTCCTCCCAGCCTGGTCAGCCTGGTCCACCCTCAGGGAGGCCATCGGCCTGGCGGCTCTCCCCTCCCCCTGCCCTCATCTCCCTGGAGGATTCACGACAGCCAGCGTCGCCCGCCCTCTGGGCAGGTAGGTGATGGGACAGGACACCAAAACCCTGTTGGACCTGGCCCCACCGTGGGGCACCCAGGTGTCCTGCTGGACCTCCATGGCTATAGAATCGCCTCTGCTTCAGAAGGGTGTCGAGGCACGGGTGCTTCCTGGAATTGTCTGAAGAGGCTGGGCTCCGGGCACTGGTAGCCATGGGCTCTGAAAGGCAGGGGGCAATGAGACTGTTCTGAGCGTCTTAGGACATTGTTGATCTTTCTAGAACACTCTAGAGGCAACTGTGAATCTGTCACAGAATGTTCTGGTGGGCACCATAAGACTTCCTGGCCTGGCGCTGGTGTCTCACGCCTGTCATCTTAGTCACTCAGGAGGCTGAGATCTGAGGATTGTAGTTCAAACCCAGCCCAGGCAGGAAAGTCCCTGAGACTCTTATCTCCAGTGAACCACTAGAAAACTGGAAGTGGCACTGTGGCTCAAGTGGTAGAGTTTTCGCCTTGAGCAAAAGAGCTGAGGGGCAGCACCCAGGCCCAGAGTTCAAGCCCCACAACCAACAATAACAAAAAAGACTTCCTACAATGTTCTAGAATGTTCTGGAGAGAACCAAGGTTGTAGACCAGTCTAGAAGGGATTTCAAGTCTGTGCCAGAATGTTCTGGAGGGGATGGCAAGGCGCTATTTTCCAGAACACAGAGGGGGTAGGAGGGATGCTGGGCGGGCAGGCACTGGTGGCCAGGACAGAGTGGGGGGTAGGGGGTGGGGGGAGCTCCGGGCAGCCAGGCTGGGGTGACACTGGGGCAGGGTCTGGACCCCCCTGTATCTGTGCATGGGGACCCCATGCACATGGCCCTGAAGCCCCATCTTTCTGTGTTGTTTCTGGGGAGATGGCAGGTCAGGTGGGGGCACTGGTCCTGCTAAGGGGGGGGTGTACCGTGGGGTCAGGGAGTATCCGCCTTTGTGGTCCAAGCCGCAGCCCTTGTGGATCGCAAGCCAGAGGAAGGCGCTGAGCAGCATGGCGTATACCTGAGGGGGGGACCCCATGCCCGGGCATTAGCCATGCAGCAACCTGGGGTGGGGACCTCCTTTCCCTAAGAAGTCTCTAGACTTGGCCGAATTGGCAAGGGGTCCACTTGTCTTGGGGAGGAAGGATGCAGATTCCAGCCAGTGGCGGTGGGAAGGGGCAGCGTGGGGAGTGTGGCATACCGTGAGGGCCAGGCCGGCACTGGTCAGGGTGGAGGTGATGGTCCCATGTGTCCTCAGAAAGTTCCTGATGCTCTGCAGGCAGTCCTGCGGTGGGACAGCATGCCTGGCGCCCACCCCGACCACCATCCCGGCCTGCCCGGACTGCCCCCCCAGCTCTGACCACCGTCCCTCCCTGCCCGGCCTGACCCCCAGCCCTGCCCACCGTCCCTCCCTGCCCAGCCTGCCCGGACTGCCCCCCCAGCTCTGACCACCGTCCCTCCCTGCCCAGCCTGACCCCCAGCCCTGACCACTGTCCCTCCCTGCCCAGCCTGACCCCCAGCCCTGACCACCGTCCCTCCCTGCCCAGACTGCCCCCCCAGCTCTGACCACCATCCCTCCCTGCCCAGCCTGACCCCCAGCTCTGACCACCATCCCTCCCTGCCCGGCCTGAGTCCCTCCCTGCCCAGCCTGCCCGGCCTGACCCCCAGCCCTGACCACTGTCCCTCCCTGCCTGGCCTGCCCAGCCTGACCCCCAGCCCTGCGGGGGGGGCTGGCCTACCCCAACCACCCTCCCTCCCTGCCCACCACCATCCCTCCCTGCCTGGCCTGCCCAGCCTGACCCCCAGCTCTGACCACCATCCCTCCCTGCCCGGCCTGACACCCAGCCCTGACCACTGTCCCTCCCTGCCCAGACTGCCCGGCCTGACCCCAGCCCTGGGGGGGGGCTGCAGGGCCCCAGGCATGGGGCTGTGGGCAGTAGTGGTGCACAAGTGTCCAGGGAAAGCCACCTGACTTCTGGGAAAGCAGCTCAGGAATGGTGATACCCAGGGTCCCAGCCTGCTGGCTGCCATGGGGACCTTGGGCTGCTTGGGCCCCAGGGGGTGTGGGGAGGGGGACAGCTTCTCTGAAGCACTTCTGAGATGGCTGCTGGAGGCCGGGGGGCATGGCCCTCGCTCTCTGGGGGCCCAGTTCTGTCTGAGCCTCCAGTGCTCCCCAAAGCGTGCTTCTCTCCCAGAAATGAGGTGACTGCCAGTCCTCCTGCAACTCTGCTGGCACACATAGCTTTCTGGGCAGGAGGGAGCGTT
>NW_027204602.1:0-24250 GCF_024711535.1 Dipodomys merriami
CAGCTCAAGGCTAGCCCTCTACCACTTGAACCACAGCGCCACTTCCAGCTTTTTTCTTTCTTTTTGCACATGTGGTACTGAGGAATCGAAGCCAGGGCCTTAATGCATGCAAGGCAAGCACTCTACCACTAAACCACCTTCTCAGCCCCAGAAATGTGTAACTTTTGAACTTAAAAAAGTTCATATTTTTCAGGCAATTTTCTTCATTATACCAAAACGGAGGTGATGCATCATGACAACTTTTAAGCGAATGTGGAAAAGGTTTTCTAAATTATTGATGTCTGAATTAACAAATTCCATATTCCATCTTTCAAATATCTAATACCTATTGAAAATATGCACTTATATAGATATAGATATATCGTTATTCCTATTCAGATTGTAAGATCAGTATGGATTATTATTCAGATAACTGCTTCTTAGAGAGGTTACGTATCACAAAGCAAAGAAATCATTGAGACACGTTAGAGTCAAAGTTAGAGATGGGTGCTGTCGTTCAAGAGGTAGTAAATTTCTGGAGTACAGTGTCTAGTGGCCATGAAGCAGAGCCAGAAGACATTAAACCTCTGATTACTTTGACGCACATAAAAGTGACGGGAATAAAAGTAAATTTCAAATTCCCAGAATGAAAATAGGTATTTTCTGAAGTCTAAGGAAGTAAAGAATTTTCATTATTTTACCAATGAAACAATACTGCCTCATTAGAGAAAATTATAAGAACTACATTTGGGATGTCAGCGAGAAATGTCCCAGTCACATACGTGAGGCAAAATGATAATTTACATGTCTAAGAGGTAAAAGTAGGAAAAAAGGGCAAGGGACTATTACCTGTCTCCTTCAGTTAACTGGATTCACCAATCAAGTCAGGATCTCTTCCCCTCACGACAGACGATGTCCTACTCGTAGGTTTTCCACAGCAACAGCTACTTCTGTATAATGTCTTCTCTGCATGGGGCCACCGCTATTGTGATGTAGCTCATAAATCTCACTTCTGTTTAACCAACTGACGGAACTCAGCCATACTTCCGCATATGACACCGGAAGTGCTGACTTCCGGCCTGAACCCGGAAGACAAAGTCCCATTTCTTTTTGGTATGCTTTGTGGACTCCAATTCAGTTTAATAGAAATGTGTAAGTATTCAGTAGAGCAATAATGTGAGTGTATGTGTCAGACTTTTGATCTACACATCAACTACTGGTTCTATGTAAATTGTTCTGCCTAGACATCTGTACACTTACTATGGTCTATATAGCCACAATAAGTCATTCTTTCCGTATTATTTTTTCCTTGCTTAGTTTCTTTACTCATCAATATTCTTATTAGCGACAGTTTCACAAAAAGACCCCTTCTAGAACTCAATCACCATCTGCCAAAAACGTTCTTTAGCCTTCCTTGTAGATATGATTGATTTTGTACATATTGTTTAATTCACATTTTTTATTAAAATTCATGAACAGTAAGAGTAATGTACTCTAGGATTTCTCAAAACAAATAGTCACAAATATTAAATGAAAACAGCAAGAGAGAAACAGGTTCCCAGATGAATTTCTTCATGTATATGTATTTTTACTTATACAAACATTAATGTTACTAAATACCATAAAGTAAACATATAAAAGCTATACAAAAGTACTTTCTATGTGTAGCTTTAGGAGTGCTTTTGCATTATTTAATCACCAATAACATAAACTACATGCAAATTTCCTGCATTATAACTTTCGATTATAGAATTTGCAACTCAAGAATCTATGCAGAAGTTTATGTAGGATACATGAAATTCAGTTAGATTTTAATAAAATATGAAGTTATTATGCCACATTTTGGAAAGATGGATTGAAGTGTTTCTAATATATAAAAGGTGGTAATAGTATATGTCACATTCTTAGTATTATGTAGATTTCATATCATTATTTTTCATTAACAAAAGGTAACCTTATTTAAAAGTATGCCAAAGATGTTATAATTATGAAGACAGGATGTTTTTGGTCTACAAATTTGTCTGTTTTGAATAGCTGTTTTATGAATCCCGAGGAACTGAAGCATTTCAGTATTTGTATCAGTAGGAAAATATAATATGGTTTAAGATAATCGAAACAAGGCCTGGCACTGGTGACTCACACCTGTAATCCTAGCTATTCAAGAGGCTGAGATGTGAAGATCTCAGACCAAGGCCAGCCCCTGCAGGAAAGTCTGTGAGACTGTTATCTCCATTAAAACACTAGAAGACCAGAAGTGGTGCTGTGGCTCAAGTGGTAGAGTGCTTGCCTTAAGCTGTGGAGCTCAAAGACCATGCCCAAGCAAATAATTCAAGCCCTTTGACCAACCAAAACAAAAATAAATAAATTAATAATTGAAACAAACCAACATGGGAGAGAAGAAATAAAAGACCATGATTTGTCATTAAATGGAGGATCTGGAAACATCTCTAAGTAAAATAAAAAAACATGGACACACTTGGTACAGATAAAATAAAGGATGGTGTGGTAGTGCTTGATATCTTTTGAAGTTAATCAGACACACCCAAACAAAGCAGGAAACCTATCTGAAGTAGATAGGAATGATTCCCATCAAAAGGCTTCTCAAAAGTAATGATGAAGTTTTGTAAGGTTTATCATGTGTGTGTGTTCTTCACACTTGGGGTATGACAAACAGTGTTCCTATAAGAATCATTATCTTAGCACTCTAAGGAAATCTTGTGCTTCTGTCAATTGAATCAAACTCTAAGACATTATCCCTCGTCTTCATAGGCATGAATGAACTACAATACATTTTAATTTTATAAAATTGTATTAAAATTCAGTAACTTTGATTTCTACATGGAATTCTTCCTGTTATTAGCCACCACACCCTGATGCTCATTGGCATACTTTCTGTTAAACCAGCAGTGTTTTCTCTGCCTTCCATATGTTACGGTAGGCTATTATACACAAGACACTTTGATTAAAAACATGTTCAAGTACAAGAAATAGAAATAAATTTAGACACGAGGTATGAAGGAATTAAACACATTGTACAGATGGGGTAGACTTTGACTGGTTTTGTTCATAGAATTTGCCTAATGAAAATGACAATTACAAATAGTACATGTTGCATGCATTTGTACAATATTACTTGATACTCTAGTATGGCTATTGAAGAAATAGTAAAAAGTCACTGAATATTTTTGTAGTGGTTGACATTTAAGCATTTATGAACATTTCGATTTGAATGAAAACATTTGGACCAAAAGTGCACACAAAACTGGATTCTCACCAATCACAATATTCTGAGGTAAACATTCATGAATTAATTTATGTTAGAGAACTTATGGACTCTCTAGAATGGAGACATGCAAATAATTCTCAAGGAATATACTGGCATTCAGTTTCTTGTAAAGTAGTTTTGTTCCTGGACAACAGTATAGCACAGAGTAACAAAATATAGTCATTGATAATTCCTCTACTTATGATATGTAGGCTCCCATTTTCCTGCCATGAACCCTTGTGGAAAAGTGTAGAAATTTAAAAGCAAGGATTTGTTTTCGTATTTACACTTGTCACTGTGTGAAAGGGCAGAAATAATCTCTTCTATTGTCAGATATTTCCACTATAATATGTTGTGTGATAGATTGCTCCTTCCTACATTGATTCCTTGAGACCTTTACAGTCTCTACAAAAGCTAATATGAATAGAAAATGCTGAGATTCACAGATAGACTCTATCAGGATTTTATGTAAATATTCGTGTTGAATCAAACATAAGAATTGTACTTACATTCAAATTTTTCTGCAAAAATTTCACATAATATTATATCAATCATTAACTAAAATACTGCTGTCTAAATATACACATCATCAGATGCAACCTGATTTCAAAACCACCATATCTGGTGATCGTCTTTGGAATTCACATATCTAACCTACATCCTAACTACATGTTCCAACTTTCTTTCCAGAGGTTGATCCTCATAAAATGTGCTTGAACCACCAGCCCAAATTGCAAAAGGAATGCTTTTAGTGCATTATTCATTCATGTGCATTACTGTCTGAAAATAAATTGCATTTTCAGAAAGAAAGATAATACCGGTTCCTATGAACAATGAAATACTTTCTGGGAAAAATAAATATTGAAGATTGCACTATTGTGTAAAACTAATTGCTAAAACTGGTATGAAGTTTTGTATTGTGTGCTTATGACACATGAGTATTTGCAAAATGTGAAGTTATTAGATGGCTTAGAGTCAATCCCGATGTATATTAGAAGATTGTGATTAGTCTTTGCCACACATACTAGGCCTGGAAATAAATAAAAAGTAATGGCTACTTCATATCTATTTGTGTTTGACTTACTATTTTTTTTCGGGGCCCGGTGGTGGGTCCTGAAATATGACATCAATTGTTCTAAAATTCTCATGAAATCCAGGTTCCAGGGGCTCACAACTATAATCCATTTTTTTCTACTGGATGAGATCGGAGGATTGCAGTCCAAAGCCATCCAATGCAGGAAAACCCATGTTACTCAACTCCAATTACCCTCTAGAATACCCAAAGTGGCACTATGCCTCAAATAGGGAAAGGATCACCTTTAGCTGAAGAGTGCAGGGGTAGAATTCAATATGCAAAACCAACAAAAAAATACTCTCAGGAAGAAGCATTTTTGAAAATGCATCCTTACAAAATAATATCATATGTCCTGTGACATTCTGAAAGACATAGAATGATAGCTTTTCATGACTCCCTTTCTCCTTCATATTTCTTGCCATTTGTTTGTGTTGGCAAGTTTTGTTAATATTCAACAAGCAATTTCTATTTGTTAGTTTTGCTTTTATTACTCTGGTTGTACAAATATCAGCGTATAGGCACTTATGACTCTCACATCATATGAAGCATAGAGAATATCTGAAAGGAAAATTTGAAATATTAATATAGATGTTTAGATTCAAAATCGTTCCTGTTATTACATTGTCGAATTCATTATTTCATTCTATAATCAGTCAAACAACGTTTGTGTGCCATTTGTCAATTTATTTTGAACCAAACAGATTTGAATCCACATTAAAGAATTTCATGACTTCAAGTAGCATCGGGTAAACAAAATTTATGCACTATTATATTTTGATACTATTATTTGACAATTCTCATAAAAAGGACTGTCTATTGAATGTTTACATCCATGCATTCTTCTGGACTCTAAACTATGATCTACTTTTTTTTGGTATTTCTTGCTCTGAGAAATGTTACTACTATAATGATAATTATCAGGAAATTTCTAATATAAAAGAAAAGTAGAAGGTTGTTAAACCTACTGGGTACTGTGTGCCATTATTATCTGTTTCACTTGACACAAGCACAAGTTGAGACTCCTTACATCAGTAACAGAAATAGAGCAATTTTTGCCCTATCACCTTAACAGAGACCTATATCAAGGGATACATTCTAAAAGGTGAAAAATGTTGGTTAAAAACCCTAGTAGTGTGGATATTTTCTTCCTTCTTATGAAAGGTATCTTGCTTTATTTTACCGACTCTGATTTACTTTAGAAGTTACACAAGATATACCATGTTAGTCCACCTTCCTAACCCTTTCTGTAGGTGTGGTTCTTGGATGTTTCTAGATTATGCAATAATGAACAGATAATACCATTCTATCTCCAGTTTCCCATGCCTATTTTCATTGTATTTTCTCAAATATTTGTGGTATGTGCAATGGCATCAGAATGCTTCTCTTCCTATCAGTTTAGAAAACTACAGTATCAAGTAAGCATAAATGCAAAAGTTACTGATATTCGTGTTATGGATTTGAACACCAGAAAATATTTATATTTCTTCTCTTTTGTGGTTCTGAATCACTGATCATGTGTATTAGGAATTTACTTCCAATTAAAGCTGAGTTCTAAGAACAGATTTTAGGGTGATTTTCCCCGAAGTTTCCTTTTTGTTTCTTTAGCAATTTTCATTATGGTATTCTTGTACAAAATTTCATACCTGAATGCTGGTGTCTCAGACCTCCAATCCGAGGTGGCTGAGACTTTTTAGTCGATCAGACACACTACAGTGCAATTCCAGCATTTTAGAACACCAGAAGTATCACAGTGGTTCAAACTAGTGGACCTCTGGCTTTGAACAAAAACACCTTAGTGATATAGGAAGGGCCCTGTATTCAAGCAAAATAAACTATCCAAAAGACTGTCTGGTATTCTTCAGATGATGCCAGTTGCAAAGAAGGGAATAATAAAAGATGACATTAACTGCTAACAAATATTAAACATTAGCAAATATTTCAGAAAGTGTTTCCAACAACTTGAAATAGAATTGTGAGTTGAACCTTCATGTCATATGTTATCAAGGCAATTACTAAAACTACAGATAACACATTCAAGGCTGGAAATAAAAAGTAATGGCTACTTCATATCTAGTTCTGTTTGACTTAATATTTTTTTTCGGGGTCCGGTAGTGGGTCCTGAACTCTGGGCCTGGGTGCTGTCCCTCAGCTCTTCAGCTCAAGGCTAGCACTCTACCACTTGAGCCATAGCGCCACTTCCGGATTTTTTCTTCTTGTTTATGTGGTGCTGAGGAATCGAACCTCAGGCATGTGAGGCAAGCACTCTAGCCTCCTTCCCAGCCCCTGACTTACTATTTTATAAAAACCTATATTGAGTGCTGCCTTCTTTCCTGCTCTTTTAAATACTTATTCAGTAGTAGCTGTGAGAAAACCCCAGAGCACAGGTCTTGTAATTTTTTCCCCCTCATATCACATTCTAAGACACAGGTTTCACTACTTGTTTAATACATCACACAGTGTAACATATTTCCTTGGTAAAGTTAACTTTAAGGTATTTATATGTGCAAGCAGTTACTTTATTTCTTGCTGGATAAAGTTTATTGAGGAGAAAAGTACACTGTCCTTTCAGTGGCTGAAAGATAATGCAGTTATTATTTTTTGCTGGGAGTACTTTTAGGGCAGGGATATATACTTCCCTGGATCAAACAGACCAATGCAACAAGTGCCATATAAAGTAACCTTCTATGTAGTTATAAAAAATACGATCACAGTTGTGGTGAGTTAGAAGTTAAGAAGACACCAGCCGCACACTTTTATCAAAGCTTAACACATTTCCTGTGAATTCTATGATGAAAATCACAGCACTCAGAAATGGAATCTACTCTTCGGGCTTTGGGCCAGAAGGGAGCATTTCAATTGAGACAGATGGCGCAATGATGAAGGACCTGAAATCCTCAACGTGAAATTTTTACGTCATTGTTACATTAAGTATGGGACCAAACAGAGGAAGTGACCACTGCAAATGGTACGTCTATGTGACAGAAGGGATTCCTGTTGTCTTTTGTGGATCTACTTATCTTTAGCTGCTTCCTTAATATGCACAGAATTCTTTTCATTCTTCCCGTTTATGTGACTGCTTTTATTCTTAGATCTAAATATTACTCATATTCAGACCTTTTCTGAATATCAGCTATTGTCTTCCTACAAGTTCCGTGTCATGTCTAGATTACTAGGTTTCATTGAAATGCCAGGACACTACTCTCTGAAGCATTTTTTGTATCATGGAATGATACCACCAATCACTAAATTCTGTCCCGAATATTCTATCAACTCTAAACATTTATGCTGTAGTCTTTGATAGGATGCTCTTCAGCAATATTTACTAGTAGTACTTAATAGAGGGCAGGTAAGTATTAAAATATACTTTGGAAAAATGGCGTTATGCGGCCCAATGAACTTCCTTATGAAATATATATTCAGTAGCTTCCAGAGAATTTTCAGGCATAATTTTGAACTGTGATCCACAATGTATAAAAGCATTGTGAAATTCAGTAAAACAAAATACATATATTGAAATTAACTTTATACAAAATTTGCTTGCAAACACCATGTTAATATTTCTGTGAATTTGTCTGCTTATCCTTCTTATACATAATACCACTGTGGTAAATCTGGAAACACTACTCACTTTTAAGGTCAAAATATATACTGAGGATATTCTGTTAATTCTTCATATCTAAAATAGAAATCAAACAAATTAGTAGTTTTACTTATGTACTGTATCCTGAGATATTATTGCACTTTTCTCATGTCAACATAGGATATTTCCAAGTTATAAACTTAGGGCAACACCATTTATTTACTCCATGCTAACTCAAAGCTTTAAACCTCATACTGAATATGATTTGCTGTTTAAATTACAATTCTTCTGGGAAGGAAAATTACAAAACTGTAGAGATTTGTCTTGAGAGAACATTTTGAAAATATTGAGGTCAAATCAATACTTTCTGTTTTGTCGCCAAATATTGTTTTGCGTTTTTTTTTAAATTAATTTATTTTTTTTATTGTGAGAATACCGCACAAAGGAGTTACAATTACATAGGCAAGAAAACGAGTACATTTATCAATTATTGTAGCCTCCTCCTTTGTTTCTCCTTTCCCTACCACTTACCATCCCTTCCCATACTTCCCTCACCTGATCCACCCCCCACAACAAGTTGTAAGTTTGTTTGACATAATGACTTGTACATCTCATTGTTGCAATGGGTCCATCTGTACCTCTAGTTAAACAATTTTGTTTTTGCCCTTCCCCTCCACAAATTATACCAACTGCTTTCCAAATACTGTTTGAATTATTGTTTGCTTCTTAGAGATGAACTGTGTTAATATGTGGAGGCTTAAGCCTTTCTATGTTACATGTCAAATTATTTGTGTCTCATATTCATGCGTTTGAAATTTTGGCTTGACATGGTGAAGTCCTTGTTTCACCTTATTCTTCCACACTTGCAAAAACAAAATCTTTTTATATTAATCTAGGGAATCATTGGTGGTCCCCATTATCTTAACGGGATTAACCTAAACACAGATGAGTGCAAATTTGGCACCTGGCAATAGTATTTAAAATAAATTATTTTTATGCAATGCCATCCCTACACTATTGCTTTGCTATCACCTAATTTGGATAACCACTAAGTGCTCTATCATCTGAACGGATTGCAAATATTGCTTTCCCCCAACACTAGAGTTCTCAAGATTCAGATATGATAAATCAATTTTTAATGGGAGTCAGTCTTTAGAATCTCCTAGTATTGATGTGTAGAATTGAACTATTCAAACAGACATTAATTATTCATGTAGTTATGAAGAGATAGCTAATTATTCCACATCATTCTGAATCTGTCCCTAATAACACTAACTACTGTGAACTGTTAAGTGTTACAAACATTTGCATATTTCACACTTCCTAATGGAATCAGAACTATTCTTTTGAAATATAGTTGAAGTTTTATCTATGACACTTCTTTTGTAATTTGTATGGAATATTATTATTATATCGCTATGATCTTTTGCATATATGGCTATAATTTTTGAGTCAATTCATGTTAATCTTTGCAACAGAACAAGCATATTGCATCACACTGTGAGATGCAAGAGTTTAGGAAAACGGCAACTGAAAACAGAATGGGTAATGAATTCATATAAAATTATGAATAAACTACTTCCAAAGTTAGTAAATTTTATTGTACTTTATTTTTCTTTATGTCCAGTGGTGGGTCCTGAACTCTGGGCCTGGGTGCTGTCCCTCAGCTCTTCAGCTCAAGGCTAGTGCTCTACCACTTGAACCACAGTGCCACTTCCAGCTTTTTTCTTTTTCCTTATGTGGTGCTGAGCAAGCGAACCCAGGGCCTCATGCACGCAAGGCAAGCGCTCTACCACTGAGCCACCGTACCAGCCCTTAATTGTATTTTTATATCACATCCTGCGATAGTTTTTGAATATCTGTAATTCTCCATTGTACATGAGTTAATAAATGAGATGTATTTCCAAAAGTGTTACAAAAATTTGCGGAGATTAGGTATTCGCCGTAATATTAAATTGAAAAAATAAACTGAAACTATAGAACTTGTGCAATGATTCACATAACAAGAAAATGGTAAGAAATGACATATGTATTAGAAATAATAAAAAGAAAATATGTTGGAGATGACCATTAAAATCTGGGGAGGTGATTATGGATTGGAAAGGGAGAGATAAATGAGGAAAGGGGTAACCTGTTCACCAAGAATTGTGTTCATTAACTTCCTTATGTAACTATACCCCTTCTCTACCTCACCATAACAATAAAATTAAAATAAAAAAGAAAAAGACTTAAATCCTACAACAGATGGGATGACTACTGGTAATATCCCATATTCAACTCCCTTTGAAACAGATTAGAATGATAATATCTATTAGTAATTCTTTGAATACTACTGGTGCAATTAGCTTCTTTTTGGATATACAAGACAGAGACTGATTATCCAAGGCTGTCTTTAAAATTCTGATATCTAGATCAATCCTGAGTATCCATGTTAGTTATTTCCACATTACAGGATGTATGGTAAGATCTTTTGCTTAGGAAATATATAAATAGGATTTTGTCATAATCTTTTGCATCCTTTTCCAAATGGACTAGAGATCCATTTCTCATTTCCAAAACTGACTTTTAATAAATAAATAGGTGATGTTTAAGATCAGAAGCGTTTTATTTTTCCCACCCATTCATTCTGAACAAGTTTTTGAAAGGGCATACTTCTCATTTGCAGACAGCCAGAAAGTGGTTCTTCGTAATTGCTTCAGAGCAAAAATCAAGTTTCTTTTTTTCTCACAATAAATTAATTCATTGTTCATAGGAATTGTAATGTAAGGGTAATGAATCTTCAATAAAATTACTGCAATGTATATATGCTTTGAGGTACAGTGAATATCATTGTGTCCTCACTAGTTTAGATTTACCAGTGATTATATGTTTCACTTTACATATAATTTTAATACTAAATAAATCATTACAAAATTTGGTATCATATAGTATTTTCATAGAGATCTATATGCTCCATGCACAATATGCACAATGACAATTGAGTGAGCACATTCAAGAAAATTTTTAGACATGAATACACTACTGTCCAGAGTTGTGACAGAATCAATCTGTAAGAGGTGATCATTGAGTAAAGTGACTCAAGTAGTATGAAAGATTTATTTTCCAGTAGTTACTCTTATTGAAGGACCTATATAAAGAGGAAACGTATGCTGAACATTTTAAAACATGATTGTTCAAAATTCCATTGGAACTAGCAATACAAAAAATTACAGTACATTGAGAAATGGTGAAATTCATCAATTTTATAAAATATTCCGCAGCCTGTTTCAGCTTTCTTTTGCTTTCATTTGATGCTTCTGGTGTGTGAATTTAGATCCTCACTCTTACTTGACAAGTTCTCTACCACTTTCCCTTAATATGTATGTGCTCAGTCACATCTCCAGCCTCTTTTTACACTGGTTGTTTTGAGGTAGATCTCACTGTTTGTTTTCCTATTTATTTTTGAGAGGATTCTGTTTCCTATCCAGGGACACACCTAGAGACCACAATTTTGTATTTGATAGGCTTCCTTTTGTTGCTGGGATGACAGGCACAGGTCATCACTTCCACTTTCCCTTGGTCAAGATAGTGTTTCAAGGACATTTCTCTCTGGACTGGCGTTGAACTTTGATTCTTCCATTCTACGCCTCCAAAGAAACTTAGATTATAGGTAACAGTCAGGGGTATTCAGGTATAATTTTGGGGTAACAAGCTCTTCATTTCATATGCAAGGTTCATCTTGAACTTTTCCAGTTGCCCAGATTCATTTAAACCCAGTATTCTCCTGCCCGGTTCCCAAATCCTAGGATTATAGGCAATCAAACTATGCTTGTTTTCTTAATATTTGTTGTTGTTATTTTAACTTTCACATAACATTTATTTGTAAGCAATCAGCATCTGGATCTGGATCTCCTTGCTTCTTTTCTTTGTTCCTACCTTAATTTCTTCCTTAATTACTTCCTTCCTTCTTGAATTCCTTCCTTTCTTCTTTCGTTCTTTCTTACTTTCTTTCCTTCCTTCCTTTCTTCCTTTTTTCTTTTGATATACTTCAGTCTTTCTCTGAACTTGCAAGCTTCCTGCCACAGCCTGTTTAAGCTAGTGGCAAAGGTAACCCCACACACACACCCACACTATCCAAAAAAATCTCACGTACAAATATAGTTGCTGAGAAATATGATTAGCCAAGTACAAATCCCTCTTAAATTTATATATATATATATATGTATTTTATTATAAAAAATTTGTACAGAGAGGTTACAATTACATGAGTAAGGTAATGAGTACATTTCATATTGAGTGTTGTTACCTGCTCCTTTTCATGGGATAAATTCAATATTTCTGAATTTGGACAAATTTGCTTTGTGACCTAAAATGTTGGCTATTATTGAACATGTTCCATGTACTGCTGAGAAGAATGTGTATTCTGGTGCTGTTGGGTGAAATATTTGGTAGAAATGTATTAAGTCTATTTCATTTATACAGTTGCATAGATATGAGATTTCTCAGTTGAGTTTTGCTGGGATGATCTATCCAGGAGGGATTGTGATGTGTTAAATTCTCCAAGAATTATTATATTTGGATCTATATGAGACTTGAGGGAACATAGTGTTTCTGAGATGAATGTGGATGCTCTGTTGTTTGGTGAATTAATATTAAGAATTGTAGTATCCCCCTGAAGGATGGATTCATTAATTTGTATGTAGCGACCCTCTTTGTCACTTCTTGCTTATTTTAATTTGAAATCTATTTTATCTGCTATTTATGATTGCAACTCTGGCCTGTTTATTCCAGCCTTTTGCTTTCTGAATATGTTCGTTTTTGTGGGAAAGGTGTGTGTCTTGAAGGCAGCAGATAAAGGTATTTTGGTTTTTTTGATCTAACTAGACAATCTATGTTGCTTACTTGGAAAGTTCAGTCCACTAATATTGAGAATTAGAACTGAGATTTTTTGGGTAGTTCCTGCCATGTTATTCATTGTTTGGTGACCTGTGCCAACTGGATTCTTCTTATGACTTTTTAGATTCTTTCTTTCAAATCTATTTCATTGCCTTTATCATGTTCTTATTTGATTTCTAGCTGTGGGATATTTCAAGAATAATTTTAGGGCTGGATTTGTAGACCTATATTGTTTGAATGCTTTATTGCTATGGAAGATAATTCATTTGACCTTTTCTTTGAAGGAGACTTAGCTGGATACAGTATTCCTGGTTCCCAGTTGTTCATTGTAAGACATTGCATATATCATTACAGTCTCTTCTTGCTTTAATTAACTCTGGCTAGAAAACTGAAGTTATTCTGAATGTTTTCCCTTTATTGTGATTGATCTGTATTCTGTAACAACTTTAAGGATCTTTTCCTGGGTTTCATTTGATCCTGTGTAGATTAAAATGTGATAGCGGGATATTCTGTTCTAGACCATTCTATTTGTGGTTCTAAAAGCTTCTTGCATTGCTCTATCTTTTAGCAAATTGGAGAAATTCACTACTAGGATCCTGTTAAATAACTTTGTGGACCTTTTACTTCTGTCTATAATACTTTGTCTACAGCCATAAGCCATAAATTAGGCCTTGTGATGGTGTCTTCTCAATATGAAATAAATCTTTCACTTTTGTTGGATTTGTCTTGAATACTTGTCTGTTCTTTGTAATGTCTAGGCTCTTTCAATCCCAGAAATTTGGTCTTTTGCATTAGTTAACCTACTGTCAAGACTTTTTTCTTTTTTCTTTTTTTAATTTTCTTTCCTTCTAAATGTTCCTATTCCGTCACTTTGAACTCTTTGCAGGGGCTTCATTTAAAACCTTGTATGGACTCCTTTATTCCTTGATTTGTTTTTAGTGGTCAATCTCCAGTTCCTTAGTTGAGTTCTTATAGTTTCATTGGACTCCCTTTCCTTTTGTTGGACTTCATTCAGCATTCTCATTGTGGCCTCTATATATTTCCCTAGCCCTGTATTTGTGGATTCCATGAATGCCTCTTAATCTTTGTTTATTCTCATCCTTCTCATGCAATAACTGTATTTATCTTTGCTTAACTTCCTCATGTTTATGAAATTCTTCTATTAATATTTAGTTAGCCTTATCTCACTCCCACAATTCCTGTAATAATCTTTGGTTAGGCTCATTATGCTCACACCCTTTCCAAGCTTTCAATATTTTCATTCAGCATTTTTAGGAGTAGTGATGGTAGAGCATTTTTGGAATTCTCGTCTGGATTACTCATTTACAATTCTGTTGCTGACTATCATCAGGGGAGTTGAGCTTCCTGGTCGACATATTTCTTGTGTTCCTCTGACTCGTTCTTCACCTTTGGGTATGAAAAGAAAATCAGTTTGGTGCTAGTACACTATTTTAAGGCAAGTATCAACGATAAACCTGTAGTTGCCCAGATTTTTGATGCGGTAAATCTGAGTACAGATACAATCTAGTTTAACAGATACAATCTAGTTCAACAAAAAAACAACTATGGATCAATGATCTAAGAAAGTCAAAGAAGGAGTCAGCAGACCAGAAATAGGTGTAGGGAGAATTGTGGTGAGAAAGTAAGATTAGAGGAATGTGGGAGAGAAAAGGAGTGAGGGATTCAGAGAGCAAAAAGTATATAAGGAAAGGAGAAGAGAAAGAAAAAAAAGGAAATGAAAAATACAAAACTTAAAAATTATATAAGTATAAAGTAATAATAGTACAATAAAAGAAGTTAAATCAGAGAGTTTTTGAATGGCGAGAGTGATATCTGAATTAAGTATGAACACAATAAAGGATAAGTCCTAATAATAGAAGTTGTGTGTGTATATATATATATATATATATATATATATATATATATATATATATATATATATATATATATATCTGTGGATGAACACAAAAGAAAATAAGTGATGCTAAAAAAAAAGTCCAAAAGAGAAAAGCATAAAAATAATTTTAAAAACACACACCAAAAATAAAAATGATGAAAAGAAAAAAGAAAACAATAGTATTTTTTAAAAATTGGATAGAAAAGAGTTATTCGAATTTTTTAGTGTGGGGCGGGTAACATGTGTGTACCCTGTGTTTGTAAATTCTCTTGATGGAGTCTCTGGTGGAGTGACTGGTTTCTTAAATCAGTTTGAGCATACACGAAGAAGCTCTGCATTCTCAGAAACTATGACAGTCCTTCCAGAGTAGTTCAATGGGAGTTAAATATGCTTTGATCATCACAAAAGAGGGAGATGCCTGCTTTCTTTATCTTGTAGTTGTTGTGGTGGGGCTAGGTTGTAGGTAGGGTAGAGTTGACACCTTTCAACAATCAGTGGCTTTTCCCTGAGGTTGTAGCTCTTGAGACACTCACAAGGCCCAAGTTGGGGCCATTCTCAGGAATTTTGTTTCCTTAGTTTCAATGACTTTTCTTTTATGCCTTCTGCCACTGGGTTTGTTGCCTAAGCTGCAGGGCAGAGTGGTAATCTTTGGCTTTTTTTACCCAGTAAAGAGAGTCACTCTTCCAAGTGCTGAGCTCCCTCTGCCTGGGGCAAGCTGAGCATATAGTTGAAGTTACTTTGACGTGTTGAATGGCTCCTCATGTCTTCTTCCATAGGATGAGTTATGTGCTGGCTGCTCTGGCCAGGTCTTTATCAGTATCAAAGATTGTGATCTTCTCCATTGATGGGTGATGAGCTACTTTCTTACCTGCTCTGTGAGGAGTTAGGAAGTCCTGGGGTTACACACATCTTTCCCTTAGTTTCAGAGTTGTCCCTCAATCTGCTACTGTCTATGGTCAGTAGGATGAAGATTTCGACTCCTTGTTGTTTCTTGATGGCAGTGAGTAGAATCCACTCCTAGACCGCTTCTAGAGTCTTTTTCCTGAGCTCTCTGTTGATATGTTGGCAGTGGTAGGAACTACCACCACCACTACACTACAAGTATTTAAATCTGGATATACACAGTTGGATATTTCATCTCTGGACAAAGTCTGTGTACTGTGATGGCACACTTGGTGTGACTGTCTAAACTTGGACTTTTCACTAGAAACCTAAACCTGTTTTCTATTTGAGAGCTTGTTAATCCCCAGGTCATCATCCATCCTCTACCTCCATAACCCTAATTTCATGTTTTTTATCCTCACTATTCAAATCAGAGTGTATTTGATGAGGAATTTTTTTCTGGCACTAATAAGTATAGATATCAATTAACATGAGGTACACATTAAAATGTTATTTGTTTAATTGCTCTTCACTTTTCTGCGTGAATCAATGCAATTCTAGCCTTCACACAAGAAAAAAGGTGATAATTCTTTAATGCAGTGTGTTTGATTTAGCATTTATGAAGTTCCACTTGCTAATGTCCAGTGACATAGTCTATATATTGACACATATATCCTGCTCAAATTTTCAGTATATTTTTATTTGAGTACTTAAGCGAGCAAATAACTTGCAATGGAAAAATAGTTATATATGATAAAACTATCTCTACCATATACAGAGTCATCAGACATTTGTACATAATGGTCAGTTTTATTGAACATTCATTTGAAAGGAACAATCGCATAAACCTTAACAGAGGAGACACGAACATGATTTTGTAACATACTACTTGAATTACACTTGAAGGGTTAAAACTTGGCTCAAGGAACATTTTCAGAAGATTTTGCTGAGGCATAGTTACTGCATATAAAATTACTACCTACAAAAATACAAGCATCATGCAATGTTCTTGAAGATTGTAAGACATTCATTTTGACATATTTTCATATGATTTCTTTCCTTATGTTGGATGAATAATATTGAAGACATGAAATTTCACTCAAATATGTTTGGTTCTAAACCAATCGACAAAAAGGACACAAATATTGTTTGACTGATTGATAGTAGTTTGAGATAATGAATTCTACATTGTAAAAACAGACATGAAATTGAATCGAAAGACATCTACTAATCGTTCCAATTCTTCTTTCAAATATTCTGTTATGCTTAATTTCAGATGAGAGTTATCATGGCCAATGCTTTGAGATTTCCCACCATAGTAACAAAGGCTGAAGAAGGAATGGAAATTGCCAACAAACTAAATACATGAAATATGAAGACGAAAGGGCATAAAGGAAGGCTCTCTAACTTTCTCTTTCTGTCACGCAGCAACGGGAACCATAAATATTTGACACCGGTTTAAGATCAGTGTAATGATAGGTTTTGAAAAATGCTCCTTCATGATAATTTTAAAATTCTAATTTTGATCATTCTTTCTACCCTTTGTCAAAGATAAATTACAATCTTCTAATATACAATTAGGATAAAAGCTAAAAACTCTATTACCTGCACATTTTGAAAGTAGTGATGTGCCATAAGGACCAATCGATTTCCAATTAATCGATTTTACAAATGAGGGATATCATAGAATTCTTGTTTTCTTCCCCATTAACTCTTTCATTGTGTTATTCATATCTTTTTTTCTGAAAATGCAATTCATTTCTAGCCTGTATTGCACATGAAAGAATCATACACTGTAAACTTTCAGGCTACTATTTATACTGGTTTATAAGTAAAATATATGAAGATCTAACTTGTGAAAGAAAGTTGGAAACTATAATTAGAATATAAGTTAAACTATGAACTCAGAAGGTGATCACCAGATATGGTCGTTTTGAAATCAGGTTGTTTATGATGATGTGCATATTACGACAGTGGTATTTTTCCTGTTGTATTCTATAAAATATTGGGTGTGATTTTGCAGAAACATTTGAACGTGGTTACAATTCTTGAGATTAAATCAACAGTATCACTAACATGAAGTTCCAGACACGAAGAAACTAGGGATAAAGCTAAGCATTTTCCATACATGCTTGATTATGTAGATTTTATAGAAGCCTCAAGAAATCTATATAAGGAGAAACTTATGAGGAATGTGACAATGGAAATATGTGACAATATAAAGAGATTGATTATTTCTGCCCTTCCAGACAGCGACCAACACAAATAAAGGAACATATCTTTGGTTTAAATTTCTAGATTTTTCCATAAGTGTTCATGTCTGGAAAATGCAATCTTGTATGTGGTGAACAGAGCAATTATGAATAACATTTTCTTACTGTGCTAGGCTCTTGTCCAGGAACAAACTAATGGACAAGAAACTGAAAATGAGTACAATTTCTGAAAAATCTTTGTACTAATAGGTTTTTGAGAGTTCATAAATTTTCTATTGCCAATCGATATTTACTTCAGAAAACTGTGATTGGTGA
Organism: Dipodomys merriami; assembly: GCF_024711535.1. Lineage (NCBI taxonomy): Eukaryota > Metazoa > Chordata > Mammalia > Rodentia > Heteromyidae > Dipodomys > Dipodomys merriami. The sequence goes on from NW_027204602.1 coordinate 18,082, forward strand.
AAATCCATTTTGAGACAGATATTCAGCTAAGTACCTGTCATTCTGACATGAAAGCAAAGGTTCATTAAATCATTTACCCTGTCACTAAGGCTGTGTGCAAATTTTGCTAGAATTTTCGTAGCACAAATTCTAAATAATCATAAATCTTTGAAGGTCACTGTCTAGCATAAAATTTCAGTGATTTTTTTCTATTTCTTCATGACTCACAATGTCATATAAAGTTCTAATTTCCCAATGCATACAATGTGCAGTATTTGTATTTGTCATTATCGTTAGGCAGCAACTATGAAGAAAAGCAATTGAAGTATTCTTCATCTGGACAATGTGCTTAATTCTTTCAAACCTGGTATCTATATTTATCTCTATTAATTGCTCTGAAAAATGTTGTTAACAAAAATCACTTGTGTATCATTGCCTACTGGAAAAGACTTCAAGAAATAGAAAACACCAGTGGCTTATCAGAAAGGATAAGAATGAGGATGAGGTTACATGGTGTTCTGTAAGAGCTAGCATTCAATCTAGAGATCACATGTACTGAATTTAAGTACAATTGAAATAAAATGTAGTTCATTTAAATATAAGAAGTTGGATATTACAATGTCATAACAGTATTATGATATCACATATGAGTTGCTACATCGTACATCCAATAAGAATGTGTAACATGAATTTCTTTTATCTCAAATATGACATGTGTCTTATCAGAAACATATTTTGACTGCATAACCATTGTGATATCACTAATCCATTGTGACATCACAAACTTATGTCCTCATAATTTTGGTAAAATGTTACCATTGTGTTATCTTAGGCCATTTTGAGCTCATAATGTGTTTTTGATTTCCTAATATTTCATGTATGACATTTGATATCAGAAAACCACTGTGACAGCATGACCACTGTAATATCACACTGACAGATCTCATGAACATTGTGTCACATAGTGACATCATAAACCTCTTTGGACTTTATTGCATTTGTGTCAAGACATGCATTTGGAGACATCAAAATGAATTCATATATTCATTGTGAATAAATGACAATTGAGATCTACCATGCAATTTTGAGTTCAGCATCCCATTGTGACCTCACAAACCTGTTGTGATCTCATCACAATTTAATATTTATTAAAATAGATCTTTAGAAAGCAAAGTAGATCAGGTATGTAAGGATTTACAATGCTAAATGCAATGACAATAAGCCGAGATGACTAAGACTAATTCTTCAATAGGCAAAAATGGCTCCATGGAACAATTTCTGCTACATTTTACTTACTATCATTTATTCCTTCCATCTGGAGTTATTCCTTCTGTTTTTTCACAACTGTTAATTAGCCTCTGTGTTTTTGGTGCTGTGACTGACCATAAAGATTTCCAAATTTCACTAAGATTAACCTTATCATTGTGCTAAGACGTGACCACTCAAAAACCTGGAATCTTTGAATATCTAGGATTAATCTTCACCCGTTATGTAAGCACATTCCTGGCATTAATTTCCATGAACTAATGAACAAAACTTTTTTTTAACACAGTATACTACGTAAATAATATACTATTTTTTTCAACACAGTATATTAAGTAGATAGGTAAAGTGTTGTCTACCTAACTATTGTCAGGTATCAGTATGAATGGAGCAATTATATATTTCTAGTATGGGTTCTTTATTTTGCATTTACTAACTAAATGCCCTTTTTTTTGGCCAATCATGGGGTTTTAATTCAAGGCTTTTTTCCCCTCAAGGGTAGCAATCTACCACTTAAGCCACAGCACCACTTCCAGTGTTCTTTTTCTATTTATGTGGTACTGAGGAATTGAACTCAGGGTTTCATGCATGCTAGGCAATCACTGTGCCATGAAGCCACATTTCCTGAGCCCTAAATGACTTTCTTAAGATGGTGTTACATTTTCATTCTATTCCAAAGTATCACAGTTTTGGCCAGGTGCTGAAAAGAATGTAGAAAACAATAGTAAGTCCAGTAAGCCTGACATTCCTCTTACATTACTAAGGAAGTACAGGTAAGACCTTCAGGACTCATAGAACTCTTGCATGTGACATTATTAGGTAAAACAGCATAAACAGTCTGCTCCAACATCCATACCATTCTGCTTCCACTTTCAAAGTCAAGAGCCAAATAGCTAAGCCTTTTTTTTTTTTTTTTTGTCGGTTGTGGCTCTTGATCTCTGGGCCTAAGTGCTGTCCCTCAGCCTTCAGCTCAAGGCGAGCACTCTACCACTTGAGTTACAGCACCACTTCTGGTTTTCTAGTGGTTTATTGGAGATAGGAGTCTCACAGACTTTCCTGCCCAGGCTGGATTTGAACCGGGATTCTCAGATCTCAGACTCGTAAGTTGCTAGGATTACAGGCATGAGCCACTGGCACCAAGTCTAAGCCTTTTGTTGATTGGATGTGTTTCCTAGGAATGAAAAAGGAGGATGTGGAAGGTGATGGTGGAAATATATGTGTATTTGCTTACTCTCCACATTTTTTGCATTTTTAAAAGTGCTACTGATTAACTCCATTTATATCTAATTGACTATGCTATCTGCACAAGATGCAGATAGATGTAGACATTTATTCTGGTGGATAGTCACATATAATTAAAAATATTTTTATAGAAAAAGAAAAGATACTACATTACAAAATATAAAGTATTCTCTATAAAATGGTTTCTTCTAGTATTGAAAAGATGACTCCAGCTTTCTTTGAGATTTTATGCTGTCTCAGTATCAAAATATTCTCTAATTCCTATAACATCTAAAGTATAAAAGCATGATTTGAAATTTTCAGTAGTTTTTTAAATAAAGGTACATAATAGCTTCCTTCTTGCAGAGACATGTGATGGCAAGTATTATTGATTATACTATAGTTTTCTTCTTTTTTTCTTTTTCTCTTGGCACATCACTGTATGACCTGCACCAGCTTCCTGTAAGTGAGATTTCCCTCTAATCTGCAATGTCAAGATAGGTCATGTGGCTTACTTCAGCTTACAAAAATGAACCAGAAGTGGTGAAATACTATTGCTAGAGGAAGATTTCTATCCCATTATCTCTGCCTAACAGCTGATTGTTTTCCCTTACCTATAAAAATAGCATATTTCCAGACGGAGTCTTCCTTCAAGTTACATTCTGGAAGAATAAAGCATGTTAAATAGAGGCAAAACACAAATACAGCCTCATACCTATAACACAGATAACACTAACCTAATTTTAGAACATGATATTAAGAAGTTAGTTTATTACCATCCTTGTATACCTTCATGAGAGTTGACTATAGTACACCAGAATTTAACAAATACTAATCAAGAAGTAAACAAATAGATACATGTCCTGTTTGATGCTATTTTATTTTTTTCTATCAATAAGCATTCTGCATGTGATCACTTGCATATGGGGTTATCTTTTCTATAGATGAGTTTAATCACTCTAGAGCGTGGTATCTCATAACCACAATCATTATCCAGACATTGTGATTGAGATGAGGAAGAACAAAATGTCTAGATTTCTCCTTCATTTCCTCTTCTCCTTTTTCTAGTGTTAATTATCATCCTTTCTCCAAAATCTCCTATTAATAAAGGAAGAATGACACATTGTGGATATTAAACAAAAGGCATCCAAGCAAGAATTTCATTCTTTCAGAAATAGCTGAAATCAATCAGAGTGGCTCATGGAAGCATAAAGCCATGGTTTGTTTGGTTTTTTTCCCCCTTCTCCGGTTTCCACTATAGTGACTGTACATGACTCTAAAGATCTAATAACACATTTGCTTTGGCTAAGTTTTTAAAAGATGAAATAAATAGTAATTTTTGTTTGCTTTTGAGAGGAATGAAATAAGATTACATTAACATTGTGTGTTGAGAGGCTAAATTTTATCAAAATCTAAACATAATGAAAAATAGATGATTTTAGGATAAATAGCTTGTAGGTACATTTTTAACATGACATATACACAAAGACTAGAGACATCTTTTTTCTATTCCATCTTTTTTTCTATTCCTCTCCACAGTGATTCAACTTCATGTAATTCAAATAGCTGTGTTTCTGAAAGAAAAAGAGAACCAGTATTGGTTGATGCATTCTTTAGCAGTCAGATAAATATTAACCATATTACCAAAAATAGCTGTCAAATGCTCTGGAAAAGAGAAGCTTTTTAAAGAGTGTATAAAAAGTGACAGTACCAGAACTGTTTCAGGAGCTGCTCTTGGGATTTAAAGTTTCTAGGAGTTGACAATGTTATAATCAGGATTAATTCCTTTCAGGGAACAATTTTTTTAGTTATATTTCATTGAAAAAATACACTGGTCAAATCTAATGAAATGATAACAGGATATAGTAGAAAGAATGCTACACATTCATTGTGGTAGCCATAAAAATACCTTCCCAAAACATCTATTTCCCCAAATATGTAATCCCTCAATTGTAGATTTGGGTTATCAGTAAAATAATCACCTTTCATTACCAAGGAATGCAATTTGAATAATTATCAGATGGAGGAACTATACTCAAATGGGTACTTAAAAGTCCCAGATTTAGTTGGAAAGGGCAATGATTGGGGACTAACCTCAGAAAGGTGTAAAGATAGTATGTTCCAAAGTAAAGGAAAAGACAATAACCAGATTGTAAAATCAAAAATAAAGGAAAAGACAATAACCAGATTGTGAAATTTCTGGAAAGTAGAAAAGAAAGTACATGCCTTTTCCCCTGGAATCATCTGAAAATATTTCAGCTCTGCTTCTGCCTAGACTTTAATCTAGTGCGACTACTTTTAGATTTCTGTCCTTTAGAACTGTAAAATGATAAAAAAACGGATAATTCAATCTACTAACTTGTAGAAATTGGTTACAGCACTCTTAATTTAGTAAACTAAGCTCAACAGCCAAGTTTTGTTGATGCAACTACAGGGACACCACATGTCTTAGTTTCTGAAATAAGTTTAAGTTGCCACCAACATGTCTTAGTTTCTGAAAATAAGTATAAGTTGCCACCACTTGTACTCATGTATAATGTACATACTAAAGAGACTTGCATAATGAAGTCTTGAAATTCTAAATAATATCTAAATAAGCAGCTCCCTATCTTTATTTTCCACATTTGGGGATCACTAATTAACAAAGCCTAGGGTAGGAATATGGAAATAAAATCTGTCTCTTGATATTATATATCATTTTGAGTTACAGTTCCTAAAATAATAAAAAAATAAAGGAAAACAGAAGCAGAACCTCAATTTTCTATCTTTCTGCCCTTTAGAACAGAAATGAGAAAATCCAGTAAAGATACAGCAATCCCAAGATGATATTATAGCATTACTAGATGATAAGGGAGATAACAAAAATGGTCCCCTGAAACAATGGAAAACAAAATTTACACCTACAGACTGATACTGATAGAAAATAGTTTCCTTTATGCTGTATTTTGTATTTTAGATTTCTTTACACAGCAACTTCCCTTTCTACGGAAATGACTCTTTATTAGTATGCAAGTGTTTGCACCCTATGCCCCAGGAACAAACAATGTTCTAGATGTAAACAAGCATGATACTTAGAGTAACAAAGGCTACTTATGTTGCTATAGCTGATAAATAAGAATGATTTCGGGAAATAGTCAAAAAATCTTGAACTTCTTCATGTCTTTTCTCTTCTCCAACATGAGAAGTCTAGTCAGGTATGTAAAATGTCAATAAAGATTTTTGTATTTTATTGTTTACATTAAAGCAAATACACTTTTCCTCTTTGTAAGCCTGACTTTGAAAGAGTCACACCCTCACAGTTATTTTATTGACAAAAGTTTACTGCTGTGATTTGTGTTTTCCTCCCTTTGGGTGTTGCGCTCTATTATGTTGGCAATTACACAGAATAACAAGATAAGTCCATTAAGCTTATGTTAAAATTTCCAAAGTTATACTGTCTTCAAAAAGTTGTCTCTTCCGTTCTTCACTGCTAATTAAAGTTTATTTGTTGTTCTTTAAATGATAACAAAAGAGTGATATTATACCATGTACTGTCAGTGAAAATAAGGAGGGTCTGGGATTGCTTTTTAATTGTTTTCAAGTATTTCCTTGGCTATTTTTCTTAATGCCTTTCTTCCCAGTCTTCTAACCAGGGACACAGGGTTACATAAAAAGATTATCCTAAGGAACTAGGATGTTAGGGAGAAAAAACATACTAAGCAAGTGA